>NC_141876.1:154210378-154513409 GCF_056163025.1 Triticum urartu
TTAGCATGATCCTTTATCCTAACAGGGAAAGGTGGTTTCTCAACATAAGAAGTAGGAACAATAGGACTATTATAAGTAATAGTCTTTTCTTCAACTTTAATAGGTGCAGCTACTTTTACTTCTATGAGAGGATGATATTTAAACCACTTCTCCTTGGGGAGATCAACACAAGCAGCAAAAGATTCACAGAAAGAAGCTACTATCTCAGAGTCAAATCCATATTTAGTGCTAAATTTATGAAAAATATCAGTATCCATAAAAGATTTAACACAATCGAAACTAGGTGTCATACCTGACTCCTTACCATTGTTGAGGTCCCAATCTTCAGAGTTGCGTTTAATTCTTTCCAATAAATCCCATTTGAATTCAATAGTCTTCATCATAAATGAGCCAGCACAAGAAGTATCAAGCATGGTGCGATTGTTACCAGAAAGCCGAGCAAAAAATTTTTGAATAATCATTTCTCTTGAGAGCTCATGATTGGGGCATCAATATAACATTGATTTAAGCCTCCCCCAAGCTTGAGCAATGCTTTATCCTTCCCGAGGCCAAAAACTATATATATAATTGCGATCACGATGAACAAGGTGCATAGGATAAAACTTCTGATGAAATTCCAATTTCAATCGTTTGTAATTCCAAGACCTCATATCATCACATAGCCTATACCATGTCAATGCATCTCCCCTCGAAGATAAAGGGAAGACCTTCTTCTTAACAACATCTCCGGTACACCTGTAAGCTTAAATAATCCACAAACTTCATCCACATATATCAGATGTTCAGCAGGATGTTTTGTTCCATCTCCTAAAAAAGGATTAGCTAGCAGTTTTTCTATCATACCCGAAGGAACTTCAAAGGAAGCATTTTCATTTTCAGTAGGTTCAGTATGTTGAGGAGCAACTCTTTGCTCTACTGGTCGGGTCGAAGATACCCCGAACAAGCCCCTCAGAGGATTACTTTCCATGGTAACAAGTGATAGTAAATTTCAGCACACTATATAAATTTTTCCTTACCAAAATCCACCTACTAAAGGCGCTTCACTCCCCGGCAACGGCGCCAGAAAAGAGTCTTTATGACCCACAAGTATAGGGGTTCTATCTTAGTCCTTTCGATAAGTAAGAGTGTCGAACCCAGCGAGGAGCAGAAGGAAATGATAAGCGGTTTCCAGCAAGGTATTCTCTGCAAGTACTGAAATAAGTGGTAACAGATAGTTTTGTGATAAGATGCTTTGTAACGAGCAACAAGTAACAAAAGTAGATAAAGTGCAGAAAGGTGGCCCAATCCTTTTTGTAGCAAAGCACAAGCCTGGACAAACTCTTATATGATGTAAAGCGCACCCGAGGACACATGGGAATATTGTCAAGCTAGTTTTCATCACGTTCATATGATTCGTGTTCGGTACTTTGATAATTTGGTATGTGGGTGGACCGGTGCTTGGGTACTGTCCTTACTTGGACAAGCATCCCACTTATGATTAACCTCTATTGCAAGCATCCGCAACTACAACAAAAGTATTAAGGTAAACCTAACCATAGCATGAAACATATGGATCCAAATCAGGCCCTTACGAAGCAATGCATAAACTAGGGTTTAAGCTTCTGTCACTCTAGCAACCCATCATCTACTTATTACTTCCGAATGCCTTCCTCTAGGCCCAAATAATGGTGAAGTGTCATGTAGTCAGCGTTCACATAACACCACTAGAGGAGAGACAACATACATCTCATCAAAATATCGAACGAATACCAAATTCACATGACTACTAATAGCAAGACTTTTCCCATGTCCTCAGGAACAAAAGTAACTACTCACAAAGCATAAACATGTTCATAATCAGAGGGGTATTAATATGCATATAGGATCTGAACATATGATCTTCCACCAATTTAACCAACTAGCATCAACTACAAGGAGTAATTAGCACTACTAGCAACCTACTAGCACCAATCCCGGACTTAGAGACAAGAATTGGATACAAGAGATGAACTAGGGTTTTGAGATGAGATGGTGCTGATGAAGATGTTGATGGAGATTGCCCTCTCCCGATGAGAGGAGCGTTGGTGATGACGATGGCGATGATTTCCCCCTCCGGGAGGGAAGTTTCCCCGGCAGAACAGCTCCGCCAGAGCCCTAGATTGGTTCCGCCAAGGTTCCGCCTCGTGGCGGCGGAGTTTCGTCCGAGAAGATGGCTTATGATTTTTTTCCCATCGAAAGACTCCATATAGAAGAAGATGTCCACCGAAGGGCCACCAGGGGGCCCACGAGGTAGGGGCGCGCCTAGGGGGGTAGGGCGCGCCCCCCACCCTCATGGGTAGGGTGTAGCCCCCCTAGTGAAGTTCTTGCTCTCAGTATTTTTTATATATTTGGAAAACATCTTCCATGAAGTTTCAGGACTTTTGGAGCTATGCAGAATAGGTCTCTAATATTTGCTCCTTTTCCAGCCCAGAATCCCAGCTGCCGACATTCTCCCTCTTTATGTAAACCTTGTAAAATAAGAGAGAATAGGCATAAATATTGTGACATAATGTGTAATAACAGCCCATAATGCAATATATATTGATATAAAAGCATGATGCAAAATGGACGTACCAGCAACCAAGGACACATATTTGATTTTTCAACCCGTTTATACGCACTGGAGCATGTGCACGTAGTTCAAATTAGAATTATGCACCTAAAATGCCTACAAAACCAATTTAATGTATAAAAACGTCCAAACGAACCCAGAACAATTCCATTTTTTGACGACACACCTATAGTTGCATGTTCACTACAGATAAAAGTTCTAGCAATTCAAACACCATCCTTCGTAGCTGTGACCCCATTACGTAATTCAAATCAAGACGATAAATCAAGTAGATTGCACATAGTTTATTATCACCAACCGTTTGAGATGCAGCACAAAATATCTTGGAGCATCGTCGGTGTATAGTACGCCTATGGCTTATGCGAGAAGGTGCGTTGGCTACAGTCCACAGCCGGCGTGTCAAGCACACTAGCTCATTCCCCAAATATCATTTCACTGTTCATTCGTCGCTGGTGAAAGATGGGGACGTGGACCCACGTCGTGAGGGCAACTTCAGCGGCCCACTCTGGCGAGAGCGCGGCCGCAACCGCCAGGTGCGTGCTAACAAGCTTCGTGAGGGCGACCACAGTCTGCGTTCGGGCGTCCAAGGCAGCCCAAACGGCCATTGTTGCTTCTCAGGCGGCGACAACAACATCTGCCTCGGGGATAGCAACTGGCAAGAGTGGCACAGCAGCTCTCCGTTTCGCAGCGGCGGCCTTAGCCCTGATGGAGGCCGCCCACTACCATGTCGAGGCCATCCATGCCCAGCTCGTGGCGGTCACCGCACAAATCAAACGAAACTTCTTCGACAACGGTCAGCAACCCACGGCCAAAGAGCTGGCAATCGTCGAGAGCGTTCGAGTAGCCGTCCATTCCTCCGCCGCATACCTTGCATCAATGGAGCCCTTCCAAGCCCAGATCGCGTCCACCCACGCCCAGCTCGTGGCGGCCTTTTCCAAAGAGATGGCGGACGCGGATGTCGAGATGCTTGCCGAGTATGGTGCGATGGATGCCATGGAGACCCTTCCCTAGGAGACCGTCGGGCGCGAGCTGGACATGGAGGCGGCGGCGAAGATCGACGAGAACCATCCGTAGTAGTACTCTTTGTTTTGTTTAATTAAGAGCGTCGGTCTTTAATTTGTTAGAGTAATGTTTAGGTCAGCTAGCTCTGTTTAATTGCTGAACTTGCTCGATTAAGAAGTTAGTCTCCTTTGTGACGTGGATGACCACTGTAACCAGGGAAATTCGAACCAAAAATTTTGACGTTCAAACTCAACACACACGGGTTAAGCTATTTGAATCGTTTGTGATGTTCACATATCGTACACAGTTCTGAATAAGGGACCGTGTCTGATGAGACTTTGCGCACGAGTTTTTTCGCTGAAGCAATTCCAAATTTTCGGCTTCTGCGGAAATATCTACCTCCCCGCCCCCTCCCCCTTACCAAAAGCCACATTTCCCCTGTTTCCTCCTTCCTTTCGAAGTTGAAACCTTCACTCCTTGTTTGCAGCGCTGCCTCCTCACCGGCGACTCTCCTCCATGTTGCTCGGCCTCGCCTATCCAGGCAGGTAATCCACACCCAACCCCCATCCTCCTTCTCCTTCCACATCCCACATGCCCCGACCGCCGGCGCGACACCTTCCACCCAAATCACCGACCCCTCCCCCAAATAAGCGACACCCTAAGCCATGGTGCGTGCAGTATAGCCAGGATCCCAAGAACCATTTGGCAGCGGAGAAGCAAATCGCGGCCGCATGCGCGAATGGAGTCGTGATGGATGCCATTCGTGTCGACCCCTAGATCTTGGAGGAGCACCTTGTCGTCGAGGCCACCGTCGACGCCTCGTGCGCCGACGATGCGACGCGATTAGCTGTTTGGTTCAATTATGCAATGTGATGTTAAATTGTTGTGGGTGCATTCTTTTATTGTATACCATGTGAGAAATAAATCTAATTTGGCTATACTAAATACATGAGAAACAAATACAATTGCTATATTTCCGTGTTGTTAAGCATGCTTGGTTTGGTTAACTGTCTGATCTTCTATTAGGAGTATGTTATATTGTGCAATGTGGTGCTCAGTTAACGTTTAGTTCATTTGTTGTGGTGTTTAGTTAACTGTTTTGTTTGGTTCAATTCTGCAATGTGATGTTCAATAGTTGTGGGTGCATTCTGTTATTGTATACCATTCGAGGAATAAATTGAATTTGGATGTAGTAAATACATGACAAAAAATACAATTGCTATATTTCCAAGTTGTTAAGCATGCTTGGTTTGGTTAACTGTTTGAACTTCTATTAGGAGTATGTTATATTGTGCAATGTGGTGCTCAGTTAATGTTTGGTTCATTTGTTGTGGTGTTTAGCTAACTACTTGGTTCAATTCTACACTACGATGTCCAATTGTCGTGGGTAGAATTTTGTATTGTTGTGCATGTGAGTAATAAATCGAATTTGGCTACACTTAATACATGAGAAACATATACAAGTGCTATATTTCCTAGTTATTAATCATGCTTGGTTTGAATAAATGGGTTTTCCATGTGGCTTGAATTAATCTGATGAATCCGCAATGTGCTTATTTTTCATCAACATATTTTATGGATAGCATGCGAACTCTTACTTAACCTGATGACTAACTACCTTATATGTGTTGCAGGGAAACAATGGGAAGCACTGAGGTTTACAATCGAGGTTAGCACGTGCATGGTCCGTTGTCTAATAGCACATTATTGGGCAATTGCAGGAACCATTCTAATAATTAGGTTTTTAACAATTTGGTCTTGCACATGTAGGTCCTGCTGTCAGAGGTTTTGACCCACTGTTCGACCCTTTTTCATATGGGGAAATGAGTTATCCATGAATATCAGTCAAGTCAAGAAACTCAGAAAGATTGTTAGGATAAAGAAATTAGCGACAAAAAACAACAAGATCTTTGTCTGCACAATGAAGAAGACATCAGTTCACCACAGGATGGTACTAACTATTATACCTTGCTTTTTTCATTCATTTGCCCCATTTCCAATATAGAGAAGATATTTATGCACATCCTTGTTTCCAGGCCTTTCCAAAGCAGTTCACTGATGATTACCTCTCAAACCACCTGTATGGTCAGGAGGCGAGGAAGGTATTCATACAACACCCACAATTCAATCTTGAAGTGTTCTTGAAGAGGACGAAGGATGGACGGTCAATCATCCACAGGCACTAGCCTAAAGTTACAAAGACCTTCAACATAAATGAAGGCTCAATATTCGCCTTCTGCTTCAGCAGTTTTCCAGATAAGATACATCTGTCTATGTACCATCTATGATGATAATTTCAAAAGGTTATAGATGTTGCATGTGAAACTTGGTCCTGGTGTATTGTGTAATGGGGTAGCTGAGTGCTGAAGCTATATGATGTTGTACTCTGATGTATTTCAATTATGAAAATGAAATATATTGTGTGCTTAATATGAAATGTCAATTAGATTAATAAATGGATTATGAATAGTCGGATAATTAGCCTACTAATTGGGTTTTGCTATTGCAAACGGTTGTTGAAAAAATACTATGGGCGATGACCTCAAGCAACGCACACAGTTTCTAGAAATAAACCGTGTTGGATCAATGAACAATCACACACGACTTTCTCTTGAAAACTGTTTGCGTTAGGCCACCTTGCGCAAACGTTTACCACATAAAAATTGTGTCTGATGGATAGCCTTTGCCACACAGTTTCTTCTACGGACCGTGTGTGATGCATTCAATAACGCAAACGATTTAACGGGAAAAAGTGTCTGTGATGTACCTGTGAACGGAAATGTTTTCCTTGGAGTGACTGTGTGGGATGTACATACGAACGGAAACGTTTAGTGGGGACTGACTGTGTGGGATGTACTTGTGATCGGAAACAATTTCGCCTTATAATTGTATTTTTTAGCTCTACTATACGTATTTCCGTATTTGAGCGCTCGCCGGTCACACACGACCTCATTTTGCTGAGAGTGTGTGCCAGGAGGGCATATCCCTGACGGTTTCTAGGTCGTGTGGGAAGGACCCCCCCCTATCGCCCACACTCACTTGGCAACGGTTCCAAATTCCGTCGCGGAAAGGGGTTAAAACCCGTTTGTATAGGACCGACACGTACCAGTGCATAGGAGGGGAGCACACCAGCCCACAAGGGGTGGCGCCCCCCCCCCAAGGAAGGAGGCCGAGTGGGAGAAGGGAAAGAGGGGTTCCGCCCCCCCTTCCTTCTCTCCTTCCTCTTCCCTTTTCCCCCCTCCGGAAATACGGAAGGGGGGAGGCCGAATTGGGGAGGACCCCAAGTAGGATTCCTCCTACTTGGGGTGCACCATTGCTGCTCCCCTCCTCCCACCTATATATATGTGGGCAAGGGGCGCCTAGAACACACAACAACAATCATTAGCCGTGTGCAGCGCCCCCCTCCACAGTTTACACCCCCGGTCATAGTTTTGCGGTGCTTATGCGAAGCCCTGCGAGAATCACTTCACCATCACCGTCACCACGCCGTCGTGCCGACGGAACTCATCTACTACCTCGACACCTTGCCGGATCAAGAAGGCGAGGGACGTGATGACCCACAAGTATAGGGGATCTATCGTAGTCCTTTCGATAAGTAAGAGTGTCAAACCCAACGAGGAGCAGAAGGAAATAACAAGAGGTCTTCAGCAAGGTATCCTCTGCAAGCACTGAAATTATCGGTAATAGATAGTTTTGTGATAACATAAAGTGTAACGGGTAACAAGTAATAAAAGTAAAGAAGGTGTAGAAAGGTGGCCCAATCCTATGTGTAGCAAAGGACAAGCCTGGACGAACTCTTATATAAAGCAAAGCGCTCCTGAGGACACATGGGAATTACTATCAAGCTAGTTTTCATCATGCTCATACGATTCGCGTTCGTTACTTTGATAATTTCATATGTGGGTGGACCGGTGCTTGGGTCCTGCCCTTCCTTGGACAAGCCTCCCACTTATGATTAACCCCTCTCGCAAGCATCCGCAACTACGAAAGAAGAATTAAGGTAAACCTAACCATAGCATGAAACATATGGATCCAAATCAGTCCCTTAAAGCAATACATAAACTAGGGTTTAAGCTTCTGTCACTCTAGCAACCCATCATCTACTTATTACTTCCAAATGCCTTCCCCTAGGCCCAAACAATGGTGAATTGTCATGTAGTCGACGTTCACATAACACCACTAGAGGAGAGACAACATACATCTCATCAAAATATCGAACGAATACCAAATTCACATGATTACTTTTAACAAGACTTCTCCCATGTCCTCAGGAACAAACATAACTACTCACAAAGCATATTCATAATCATAATCAGAGGAGTATTAATTATCATTAAGGATCTGAACATATGATCTTCCACCGGATAAACCAACTAGCATCAACTACAAGGAGTAATCAACACTACTAGCAACCCACAGGTACCAATCTGAGGTTTTGGGACCAAGATCGAATACAAGAAATGAACTAGGGTTTGAGAGGAGATGGTCTTGGTGAAGATGTTGATGGAGATTGACCCCTCTCGATGAGAGGATCGATGGTGATGATGATGACAACGATTTCCCCTCTCGGAGGGATGTTTTCCCGGAAGAACAGCTCCGCTGGAGCCCTAGATTGGTTCTGCCAGGGTTCCGCCTCAAGACGGCGGTGCTTCGTCCCGAAAGCTTCTTCTTGATTTTTTCTAGGTCAAAACACACCATATAGCTAAAGATGGGCACCGGAGGCCTGCCAGGGGCCCACAAGGTCGTGGGGTGCGCCTTCCACCCTTGTGGTCGGCTGGTGGCCCCCCTCTGGTACTTTCTTCGCCCAATATTTTTTATATATTCCAAAAATAAGCTCCATGAAGTTTCAGGACCTTTAGAGTTGTGTAGAATAGGTCTCTTTTATTTGCTCCTTTTCCAGTCCAGAATTCTAGCTGTCGGCATTCTCCCTCATCATGCAAACCTTATAAAATAAGAGAGAATAGGCATTAGTATTGTGATATAATGTGTAATCACAACCCATAATGTAATAAATATCAAAATAAAAGCATGATACAAAATGGACGTATCAACTCCCCCAAGCTTAGACCTCGCTTGTCCTCAAGCGAATGCCGATATCGATAAGTATGTCCACATGTTTAGAGATAGAGGTGTCGATAAAATAAAATATGGACAGGAGGTCATCATGATCATCTTTAGAAAAACAACATATATTATCATATAATTTCTTATGCTAAAGTAACAATTCGTTCACAAAGTAAATTATGAATCATTAACTTTATTGAAAACTAACAAACTATTATCTCAGTCATTGGAGCAATTGCAATTTATCATAACATCAGAAAGAGTCAATTAAAGAGCTTTTCAGCAAGTCCACATACTCAACTATCATATAATCTTTCACAATTGCTAACACTCATGCAATACTTATGGGTTCAAAGTTTCCATCGGACACCGAGAAAGATAGGGGCATATAGTTTCGCCTCCCAACCTTTTACCTCAAGGGTAATGTCAACAATAATACTTTATGATAGCCTACACCCGAGTGGATATATATATATCCGGATCTCTCTAACACACGGAGCTTGCCAAAGGAAAAGCATAAAAAGGAAAGGTGATGATCACCATGACTCTTGTATAAGGGTAAGAGATAAAAAGTAAAAGGTATGCCCTCCACAGAGGGAAGAAGAGGTTGTCATGCACTTTTATGGTTGGATGTACAAAATCTTAGTGCAATATAACGTCACTTTATATTGCCCCTTGTGATAAGGACCTTTATTATGCAGTCTGTCGCTTTTATTTCTTTCGTATCACAAGTTTGTATCAAGATTATTTTCTTCACACTAATAGATCATACATATTTAAAGAGCAAATTTTATTGCTTCCACCGATGACAACTTACTTGAAGGATCTTACTCAATCCATAGGTAGGTATGGTGGACTCTCATGGCAAAACTGGGTTTAGGGATGTTTTGAAGCACAAGTAGTATATATACTTGGTGCAAAGAATTTGGCTAGCGTGAGAGGGGGAGGCAATCTCAACATGTTGGATGATCCATGACTCTATTCGGATATAAGCAAACATAACTCATTATGTTGTCTTCCTTGTCCAACATCAACTTTTTATCATGTCATAGTTTAATGAGTGCTCACAATTACAAAAGATGTCCAAGATAGTATATTTATATGTGAAGCCTCTCTTTCTTTATTACTTCCTATTAATTGCAACAATGACCAAAACTATGTTTGTCAACTCTCAACAACTTTTATTGATCATACTCTTTATATGTGAAGTCATTACTCTCCATAAGATTAATATATGATCTTTTTATTTCTTTTTATTCTTTCTTTATTTAATTCCCTCAAGATCATAGCAAGAAAGCAAAGCCCTTAACTCAAAACTACTCTTTATTATATATCTCACGAACTTGATTACATAGAGGGAACATAAGGCAAAACTCGAAGCTATATCATACTAAAACTTTATTCTACTAGATCAAGATATAACCAAAAGGATCGAACTAAGAAAAATGATAAAGATAGAGGTGTGATGATGATACGATACCGGGGCACTCCCCAAGCTTGGCAGTTGCCAAGGGGAGTGCCCATATCCATATATTTAGGTCTCTTTCTTTGGACGTGGTGATGTGATATTCTTGGTGATGATGCCTCTTAGGATATGGTTCTCTTCCTCGAGCTTATTGATTTGCTGCTTAAGATCCATTACTTCCTTGGGAAGTTTACCCGTGACAGCTAGAGCTCCATCAACCCATGGGTGTTTCCTTGCTGCGGGAGAAAAAACAACACTCTTTCTCATGTTTTCATAAGAGAGAAATCTAGCATTGGGAGGAATAACCGAATTTGGTATTGCTGAGCTCTGAAGTTCCTCCAGCCTGAATATGGTTTGAATACGAGAGGTAACTTCTTGATCCTCCTCCATGGCGTCCACTCTTTTTAAGTCAGCCTCCATCTCTTCCTCTGTTGCTGGCCCAAAGTGATTAGATTATTGTATGCTCTTGGACCTGGTGCCGGGTGAGATACCCGACTCTCCCCGACCGACTCTTGCAAAGACATCTTGCTCCAAATCTTCTGCAGGAACAACTCAAAACGAAAACAAAGGATTTTGTCGTGGTACTGTGGGCAAAACCTTCAGGAGATTATATAATGATTTTTTACCGACCATAAGAAGTATTGTGCAGGAAATCAGAGTCCAGAGGGCACACGAGGTGGACACAAGGTCGGGGGGCGCGCCCTACACCCTTGTGGCTGCCTCATGTCTCTTCCGGACTACTTTTAATTTTCCTAATTTTTTAAATATTCCAAAACAGAGAAAATTTATCATTGGAAACATTTTGGAGTCGGTTTACTTACCGTACCACATACCTATTCCTTTTCGGAGTCTGAAATGTTCTAGAAAGTATCCCTTATGTCCTCCTCCGGTGTTACGGTATCAATTACATTGGTCTCAACATTTATGAGAGTACCTGAGATATAATGTCTGAGTCTTTGACCGTTTACCACCTTCGGCATTGTTAATTTATATGGCACCCGAACGGTAGACCTCCTCGATGATGTAAGAGCCTTCCCATTTAGAGAGAAGCTTTCCTGCAAAAAATCTTAAATGTGAGTTGTATAGCAAAACATGATCACCTACATTAAACTCACGCTTTTGTATCCTTTTATCATGCCATCTTCTAACTTTTTCTTTAAACAACCTGGCATTCTCATAGGCTTGGGTTCTCCATTCATCAAGTGAGATAATGTCAAATAACCTCTTCTCACCGGCAAGTTTAAAATTGTAATTGAGCTCTTTAATAGCCCAATATGCCTTATGTTCTAGTTTGAGAGGTAAGTGACATGTTTTTCCATAAACCATTTTATACGGAGACATACCCATAGGATTCTTATAAGCAGTTCTATAAGCCCACAAAGCATCATCAAGTTTCTTAGACCAATTCTTTCTAGATCTATTAACAGTCTTTTGCAAAATTAATTTAATCTCTCTATTGCTCAATTCTACTTGACTACTAGACTGAGAATGATATGGAGATGCAATTCTATGGTTGACATCATATTTACCAAGCATTTTACAGAAAGCACCATGAATAAAATGTGAACCACCATCAGTCATTAAATATCTAGGGACTCTAAACCTTGGAAAAATAACTTCTTTAAACATCTTAATAGAAGTGTTATGATCAACACTACTAGTTTGAATAGCTTCTACCAACTTAGTAATGTAATCAACAGCAACTAAAATATGTGTATACCCATTAGAGGAAGGAAAAGGTCCCATATAATCAAAGCCCCAAACATCAAATGGTTTATAACAAGTGAATAGTTCATAGGCATTTCCTGACGTCTACTAATATTACCAATTCTTTGACAATGATCACAAGACAAGACAAACCTATGGGCATCTTTAAAGAGAGTGGGCCAATAGAAACCGGATTCCAATACCTTATGTGTAGTTCTATCTCCAGCATGGTGTCCTTCGTAAGACTCGGAGTGGCACTTGTGTAGGATCTGTTCCTGTTCATGCTTAGGTACACAACGTCTAATAACACCATCTACTCCTTCTTTATAAAGGTGTGGGTCATCCCAGAAGTAATGCCTTAAATCATAGAAAAACTTTTTCTTTTGCTGGTATGTGAAACTAGGTGGTATAAATTTAGCAACAATGTACTTAGCATAATCAGCATACCATGGAGTATTATGTGAGGCATTTATGACATTTAATTGTTCATCAGGAAAGCTATTATCAATAGGCAGTGGGTCATTAAGAACATTTTCTAACCTAGACAAGTTGTCTGCAACGGGGTTCTCGGCTCCCTTTCTATCAATAATATGCAAATCATATTCTTGTAGCAAGAGAACCCATCTAATAAGTCTAGGTTTGGCATCTTTCTTTTCCATCAGATATTTAATAGTAGCATGATCAGTGTGAACAGTTACTTTGGAATCAACAATATAAGGTCTGAACTTATCACATGCAAATACAACTGCTGAAAATTCTTTTTCAGTGGTAGCATAATTTCTTTGGGCACTATCTAGAGTTTTAGTAGCATACTAAATAACATTTAATTTCTTATCAACTCTTTGTCCTAAAACGCCACCAACAGCTTAATCACTAGCATCACACATAATTTCAAAGGGTAAATTCCAATCAGGTGGTTGAACAATAGGTGTAGAAATCAAGGTTTTCTTAAGTATTTCAAATGCTTCTACACAATCATCATCAAAAACAAAAGGAACATCTTTTTGCAAGATATTAGTGAGAGGCCTAGAAATTTTAGAGAAGTCTTTAATAAACCTCCTACAGAAACCAGCATGACCAAGGAAACTTCTTCTACCTTTGATATCTTTAGGACACAGCATCTTTTCAATAGCATCTACTTAAGCTTTATCAACGTCTTTCAGAAATTTTATGCCCCAAGACAATACCTTCATTAACCATAAAGTGGCACTTCTCCCAATTCAATACAAGATTAGTTTCTTCACATCTCTGCAAAACTCGATCAAGGTTGCTTAAGCAATCATCAAAAGAAGTTCCGTAAATGGAGAAATCATCCATGAAAACCTCAACAATCTTTTCACAAAAGTCAGAGAATATAGCAGTCATACATCTTTGAAAGGTAGCAGGTGCATTACATAAACTAAAAGGCATATGTCTATAAGCAAAGGTACCAAAAGGGCAAGTAAAAGTGGTTTTCTGGTGATCATCTTTTGACACATGTATTTGAGAGAAACCAGAATAACCATCTAGAAAGCAAAAATGTGTATGCTTGGATAATCTTTCTAGCATTTGATCAATAAAAGGTAGAGGGTAATGATCTTTTCTAGTAGCTTTATTTAATTTGCGAAAATCAATTACCATTCTATAACCTATAACAATTCTTTGTGGAATCAATTCATTCTTATCATTAGGAACTACAGTAATATCTCCCTTCTTAGGGACACAATGAACAGGGCTTACCCATTGACTATCGGCAATAGGATAAATTATACCTGCCTTTAAAAGCTTTAGTATTTCATTTATTGCCACTTCGTTCATCTTAGGATTTAGCCGTCGTTGATGATCAACAACCGGTTTAGCATCTTTCTCAAATTTAATTTTGTGCTGACATAGAGTGGGACTAATGCCCTTAAGATCATCAAGAGTATATCCAATAGCGACACGGTGCTTCTTCAGAGTTTTCAATCATTTCTTTTCTTCATACTCTGAAAGGTTAGCACTAATAATAACATGATATATTTTATTTTCATCAAGATAAGCATATTTCAGAGTATCAGGTAATGGTTTAAGCTCAAACACGAGATCACCCTTAGGTGGAGCAGGATCTCCAAGGATTTCAATAGGCAAATTGTGTTTCAAAATAGGTCCCTGGTTAAAGAATACTTCATCTATTTCCCTTCTTTCATTCATAAACATATCATTTTCATGGTCTAGCAAATATTGTTCTAAAGGATCATTAGGAGGCACAGCAATAGAAGCAAGACAAATAATTTCATCTTTACTACACTAGTGCGCTTCGGTCCTAAACAAACGGTTTTTTACCCCTTTCCGCGATGGCATTTGGAACCGTCCTCAAGTGAGTGTGTGCTATAGGGTGTCCTTCCCACACGACCCAGAAATTGTCGGGGATAGGCCCTCCTCGGACCCAGGCTGGGGCCATGTGCGATCGGGCGAGGCATCGAAACCCAATCATTTCCGTAGGTATGTACATCCCACACGGTAATCCGAGAAAATCATTTCCGTAGGTATGTACATCCCACATGGTAATCCAAGAAAATCATTTTTGTAGGTATGTACATCCCACACGGTGAATCCCAGAAAAACATTTCCGTTCGTATGTATATCACACACAGTCAATCCAAGGAATACGTTTTCGTTCTTATGTACATCCCACATAGTCGATCCAGGGAAAACGTTTCCGTTCGAATGTAATCCCACACGGTTTTATGTATACGCTCGTGTGTGAAAGGTTATCACACACGCTCTGCCTTGGTTAACTGTTTGCTTTCATTAACTACATCACACATGATTTGATGTAAAAAACTGTGTGGCATTGGGCTATCCATCGCAAGCGCTTTTAGTGCTAGAACCGTTTGCAAAGGTCCATGAATGTCTGTTCTATTTTTATTTTTACCTGTAATTTATTATTCTAATTGGAAATTTTGAAATACGAAACGTGTAATTCAAATTCTCGGCACAATGGTTCAACAACGAATCCATAAATAAAAATGCCAGTACAATATGTTCAGTAATTACAGGATTATGCACCAATTCACTGTGATGAACCGCAGTATTTAAAGGCGGTAAAGGTGAAGAGACAAGAGTAAATCATTTTGACTGCCGACAGTGTTGAAGAAGCGAAATGCCCATAATGTGCCTTCCTGCATTTCATAAGCACGAACCACTTTTGTCCAATCCCTTGTGACGATCGCCCGCCCATCCTTCACCGCCTCCAGGAAGACTTCTAGAGCATTATCATGGTAGCATGAATTATATACTTTAACCTTAGTTGCCTCCACTCTGGTCATGTAGTTTGCAAGGTAATCATCAGTAAATAGCTTCAGAAACCACTGAAAAGAGAAAAATATCATATACTGAGGTCTAATAGAGTAACTTGTTGTGGGTAGGGGAAAAGGCAACACATTACTTACCATCCTAAAGTTCACTGTTGTCTTTGACAAAGTGTAAATAAAGAGCTTAATTCCAATCACCCATTTATTTCTCCTAACAATCTTTCTTAGTTTCCTCACTTGACGCTTGTTCATGAATATCTCATTGCCCCATACGCAAAAGGGATCGAAGTGTGGATCAGTACCCCTCATATATGTACCTACAAGCAACCAGTAAATGTTAGAAGCTAAACTGAGATTGCACAAATGATGTAAAATACAACTACCTATGTTCCTAAGTACAAGTATTTTTTAGATTTCAATATGAACTACATACGGATGTATATAGAATTATAGATATAGTTTAGATTGGAATCTAGATTCACTCATTTTGCTCCTTATGTAGTCTATACTGGAATCTCTAAAAATACTTACATTTAGGAATAGATGGTGTATAAGACATGGGATGCAACTAACCTCGATGGAAAACAACAGCATCGCCCATTGTAGCCTTGTGTAAGTACATGGAAAGCCAATTTTAACTACAGCAGGGTTAACATCCACCAAAAATAGCAAATGGTAATAAAACGGCAGCATCTGTAGTGATATCTTCATTTCGAAAGAGTAGCACGGTAGCAAAGGGACAGATTAAAAAATGGACACAATGTTAATTGCAATAAGCTTAACAACATCCTAATTCATGTTTTGTAAGTTTGTAGCCATTGAAATACAACTCTTTAAAAATGGATACAATTGTTAATTGCAACGGGCTTTATGGCCATTGAAACCAGTACTGATAAAAATGCAATTGGTAGAGTTAAACATCACAGGGCAGGTGCTGCCAGAGCAGATAATAGTCCAGCTGTCTATAAAAAGGTAGCGAAAATAGCTCAAACATGTTAGGCATGTTTACTACTACATGCTTAATACATCGGCATTACAAAACATAGCCATTAATTGCAACTGGTATTGGTAAGATTGAACTGGTGGGTACATACTTGGTAAGTCCTGAGAGGTAGTTGCTGGGGCACTTCATCTTGGCCAGAGCCCGCCCAAAGTCAGCGGAGGCGAGCTGTTCCTCCGGGTCGAAGCGTGGATCAGTGCCACTGACATGTGTACCTACAGGCAACCAATAAATGGTAGAAGTTAAACTGCAATTGCACAAATGATGTGAAGTACTATAAGACATGGGATGTAGCTAACCTTGACGGCAAACAACAGCATCGGCCGTTATGACCCTGCTAAGTACAAGGACAATCATGTTAAGTACAACAGGGTTAGCATCCATTCAAAAAAGCAAATGGGGCAGCATCTCTAGTATATCTTCATTGCGGAGAGTAGCATGGTAGCAAATGGACAGATAAAAAAAAGGATACAACTGTTAATTGCAACAGGCTTAACAACATCCTAAGTCATGTTTTGTAAGTTTGTAGCCATTGAAATGCAACTATTTAAAAATGGATTCAACTATTAATTGCAATAGGTTTAATAGACATTGAAACCGGTATTGATAAAAATGCAATTGGCATAGTTAAACATCACAAGGCAGGTGTTGCCAGATCAGAGAATGGCCCAGATGACTATAAAAAGGTAGGGAAAGAAGCAAAAACGTGTTAGGCATGTTTACTAAAACATGCTTAATACATCGACCGTACAGAACATAGCCATTAATTGCAACTGGTATTGGTAATATTGAACTGGTGAGTACATACTTGGTAAGTCCTGAGAGGTAGTTGTTGGGGCACTTCATCTTGGCCAGAGCTCGCCCAAAGTCAGTGTGACGCCCGGGTAATTAAGCTACAGTGATCCTCTGCTAATGGTGCCACGTCACCTCGTTTATAGTTGCTAATATCGAGTTAGTTCGAAACCGATTCAAATTCAAATTCAAAAATAGGCAAACAATAAAAGTTTTCAAATATTAAAAACTAAAATGTTCGGAGTGAACCAAATATTGCATAGATAATTATGGTGGAGAAACCACACTTTTATAAAATGTTTAAATACTCTTAAATGAATAAAAGAGTAGCAAAAACAATTATTTTAATGCTTTAAAAATAATAAACATTTTCAAAACTAAATTGTTATAAGTATTAAACTATTGTGGCAGTGGCATAATTTGTAGAATCCTATTTAGGTGCCACTTTGATAATTTACTAAAACTAAAATAAAAGGAAACTAAAAGAAAGCAAAGTATAAAAAAACAGAAAACAAAACTAACAAAAAAAGGGAAATAGAAGAACCCCCCCCCCCCACTGGGCCACGGCCCAGCTGGCCTCTGGACCCACTAGGCCGGTCCAGTCGGCCCAGCCGCCGCCCGACCTAACCCTAGACGACCGACAACCCCACTCCCCTCGTTCCCCAATCTCCCCCACTCCTCCCACTCTCCCCCCCCGATTGGATCGGGGGCTCGAACCGCCCCGACCCCGTCGCCTCAACGCCGCGCCGGCGCCCGCCCGAAGCCGTTCGTCGACGCCCGAAGACCACCCCGTCGCCGGACTCCCCATCACCGCGTGCCCGCGTCGTCCCGCACCCGGCGCGCCCACGACTGCGCCTCGGAGCTCGACATCGCCGTCGCCCCGATCGCCTATGTCCACCCCGCCGCCGGACCTCGTCGCCTCGCCGCACATCGTCCCCGACCCCCGCTGCCCAGTTCCCTACGAACCCCCCTGTGAGCTCCGCCGTTCGTCCCCTCCCTTCTCCTCTGATTCGCATCGCCGTCGCCCGCCTGTGCCTCGACGCTGCCGAGCCCGGACCTGCTCCGGACAAGGCCGTCACCCCCTCCCTCACCGCGCCTCCGCACGTCGCTTGCCCGCGCGTGCGCGGCCTCACCTCACCAGTGATGCGGCCTCGCCGGCCCGCGCGCCCGCGCCTCCCACTGCTGCAGCTGCCGTGGCCTCGCCCCTCACGCCAGCCCGTCCGCGCGGCCCCACTCCGGCGGCGCCTCCTCTGCCGCCCGCGAGCTCGCTCGTCGCCGGCCCCGCACTTCGTCTCCCCACGCCGGCTGGCCACCACGGTCGCCTTGGCCACTGGCCTCGCCTCGCCACACTCCGTGCGGGTGAGCGCTCGCCCCGGCGCCCGTCGCCCTCCAGCCCGCTAACCCGCTAAGGCCCCCCGGGGCCAATGACAAGGGGGGCCCATCCCCCAGAACGTTTTATATAAAAAAGGAATAAAAATAATAATAAATAAAATTATTAATTAATTAAATAAATTAATTGTGTTTAATTAACCTAATAACTAATTAAACTAATTAACTACTGTTAATTAACATAACTAATCTGTTAACTAAACTAATTAACCTGGTTAATTAGTTAACAGACAATGACATGTGGGTCCCACTGGACCCACCTGTCTGTTTGACTGGTCAACCGACCAGTTGACCTGCTGACATCACTCTGATGTCATGCCTGCGTCATCATTCACTATTCTGGACAATGTTGTTTCAAAATAATTAATTAAATTCCAGAAATTAGTAAAATCTTTAGAAAATCATATCTTTTAATCCGTAACTCGGATTAAATTATTTTCAACATGAAAGTTGCTCAGAACGACGAGACGAATCCGAATACGCAGCCCGTTCGCCCGCCACGCATCCCTAGCATAGCGAACACCCAACTTTCCCCCTCCGTTTCATCTGTCCGAAAACGCGAAACACCGGGGATACTTTCCCGGATGTTTCCCCCCTTCACCGGTATCACCTCATACCGCGATAGGGCACCCCTAGCACCGATACTTGTCATGTCATGCATCGCTATGCATCTATTTGCTTAAACATTTATTGTTTCTCCCCCCTTCTTCTCTCGCGAGACACCGAGACCGACGCCGCTGCTACCCAGTACGACTACGGTGTTGACGACCCCTCTCTCTTGCCAGAGCAACCAGGCAAGCCCCCTCCCCCTTTGATCACCAGATATCGCCTATTATTCTCTACTGCTTGCATTAGAGTAGTGTAGCATGTTACTGCTTTCAGTTAATCCTATACTGCTGCATAGCCTGTCCTTGCTACTACTGTTGTTACCTTTACCTGCTATCCTACTGCTTAGTATAGGATGCTAGTGTTCCATCAGTGGCCCTACACTCTTGTCCGTCTGCCATGCTATACTACTGGGCCGTGATCACTTCGGGAGGTGATCACGGGCATATACTATTTACTTTACACTATTACATTACCTGTGATACTGTTCGGAGATGGGGGCTGAAGGGGCAGGTGGCTCCATCCCGGTAGAGGTGGGCCTGGGTTCCCGACGGCCCCCGACTGTTACTTTGTGGCGGAGCGACAGGGCAGGTTGAGACCACCTAGGAGAGAGGTAGGCCTGGCCCTGGTCGGCGTTCGCAGATACTTAACACGTTTAACGAGATCTTGGTATTTGATCTGAGTCTGGCTACTGGCCTATACGCACTAACCATCTACGCGGGGACAGTTATGGGCACTCGACGTCATGGTATCAGCCGAAGCCTTCGTGACGTCAGCGACTGAGTGGCGCGCGCCGGATTGGACCGTAAGCCGGCTCTTGTATTAAGGGGGCTAGATCTGCTTCCGGCCGCGTTCGCAACGTGCAGGTGTGCAAAGGGCGATGGGCCCAGACCCCTGCGCCATAGGATTTAGACCGGCGTGCTGACCTCTCTGTTGTGCCTAGGTAGGGCTGCGACGTGTTGATCTTACGAGGCCGGGCATGACCCAGAAAAGTGTGTCCGGCCAAATGGGATCGAGCGTGTTGGGTTATGTGGTGCACCCCTGCAAGGAAGTTAATCTATTCGAATAGCCGTGATCTTCGGTAACAGGACGACTTGGAGTTGTACCTTGACCTTATGACAACTAGAACTGGATACTAAATAAAACACACCCTTCCAAGTGCCATATACAACCGGTGATCGCTCTCTCACAGGGCGACGAGGGGAGGATCATCGGTTAGGATTATGCTATGCGATGCTACTTGGAGGACTTCAGTCTACTCTCTTCTACATGCTGCAAGACGGAGGCTGCCAGAAGCGTAGTCTTCAAAAGGACTAGCTATCCCCCCCTTATCCCGGCTTTCTGCAGTTCAGTCCACATATAATAGCCTTATTCCAGTTGATACCAATGCATACATATGTAGTATAGCTCCTTGCTTGCGAGTACTTTGGATGAGTACTCACGGTTGCTTTCTCCCTCTTTTCCCCCTATCCCTTCTACCTGGTTGTCGCAACCAGATGTTGGAGCCCAGGATCCAGACGCCACCATCGACGACGACTCCTACTACACCGGAGGTGCCTACTACTACGTGCTGCCCGCTGACGACGACCAGGAGTAGTTTAGGAGGATCCCAGGCAGGAGGCCTGCGCCTCTTCCGATTTGTATCCCAGTTTGTGCTAGCCTTCTTAAGGCAAACTTGTTTAACTTATGTCTGTACTCAGATATTGTTGCTTCCGCTGACTCGTCTATGATCAAGCTCTTGTATTCGAGCCTTCGAGGCCCCTGGCTTGTAATATGATGCTTGTATGACTTATTTTATTTGTAGAGTTGTGTTGTGATATCTTCCCGTGAGTCCCTGATCTTGATCGTACACGTTCGCGTGTATGATTAGTGTACGACTAAATCGGGGGCGTCACAAGTTGGTATCAGAGCCGACTGCCTGTAGGAATTCCCCCTTCCACACTCCTTGGCCGAAGTCGAGTCTAATTGCAAAACTTTTACTAACATGGCTGTGTGCCTTACGGGCCCACGTCGCCATCTGGGTGGTATTAGGATCTTTTACTCCTCGATCCTTACTCTAGGACTCTGAGCTCTCTTCTATTCGGGTTAAATGAATTTTGCTAAATCTAACATTAGGATCTCGTTATCTCTTTCACCCGGAGAGCCCCTTATTACTGATGATCGTCTGCTGTACGTGAAGACCCTGAAGATACTCTCCGCTGTTAACCCGAGAACTTGTGTTCATCGTGTTTGCAATTCCCCTTCCACCGTCAACCCTTATGGATAACTACTTGCAGTTGTTATTCGTACATTCATCCCCAGTTGGTCTTGTTATTACAAGATAACCCGTAATACTTGTCGTTGTTTTGATAATCCTTTGAGCTTACTGCCTTGCTGTTCCTTGTCACCTGAATACCCCTATGGATAATTCTCGCACTTATCGAGTATCCGCTCACCCCCCCAGTTGTTCATGTGTTTCACAATGGTCTTCGAAATACTATTCGATCTTCCGAAAATCCTCAGCAGCTTATTGCTCTTGAAATTCTTTGCTTGCTTGCATTATGGTTAATCCCATAAGTATAGTAATCTTATTGGCATTCTTTGCCACCGTCATTTTGATCCTATTGATTCAACATGAGTGCGAATGCACGCAATCATCAGTCAGATCCTAGAATTCATCCTTCCGGCTCAGACGCCAGTTTAAACATGAGCTGGATCTCGACCAATCAATTGACCATCGATCGTACCCCTAAGGCTATTCAACTTATCCATCCCTGATCAGAGCATTGCTTCTGATCCCTTGTCTTGGAATTGATAATTCCTTTGCATTTGAGCCTTGAATTAGTCAGTTGTTTCTAAAGTCTGATCTCCTTGCAATGTTTCTCCCTCTGGTTGAGTACCGATGCTCACACCAGATCCCTTGAGGACCACCAGATCCTTTGTTGGATTTTATCCGACAGCGTCCTTCATATTCAATAAGTCTGTGAGCCTTTCCTCGGATACATAATGCCTTTGGTAAATTGTATCCTCTGCTTTCTCAAGCATGCTCTACTATCGAGCTTGTGTTATTTATTCTTGAAATTTGTGGTATATACCCCTAAGATGCCCTGATGGGTTGAACCTATGCCTTCCCCAAACGGTATGAACCCGAAAGTTTTCGCGAGTCATACTCTTCTGTTGCTCCGCCAGATAGAATTTCTACACTACAGCCTCATCAAAAGCGAGAAGTAAAATGGAAGGTTATGCATTGAAGAAGTGGGAGTCGACCTTGAGCCCTTGCGTTCATGCCCATGGACCCAATATGGAACTTTTCTTTGAAGCTTCTTGTAAATGATAATAATCCCCTTGTCATAAGTTCGTCCTGTATCTATGTTTGGTCCTTTACAATCATGGTTCCGACCATATTTTCTCCTTAATACCATTTCTCGGACAAGTTGAAGTACTTTTCTTGTGCAGATCATTGCACTTGTCCAACCTTTACTTTGACCTACCGTCGAGTATTACACCCTGGTATCTCGGGAATATCATGGGACATCATAACTTCTTATGGGTTCTTCATAAACTATTATCACTCGTCGGATCCAATTGTTCCTAGGTTCTGGGTTGTCGTCAACCGAGAACACCGAATAGTGAATCGAGTCCGCACTCTGATTCAATAACTCTTAAGTAAATGTTGTTGCTTACGAGTTAATAATCATTTAAGTCATTCCTAGCCTAATCGGCTATATCATCATTGTGCTAAATTTTAACTGTGCTACCTGGTCCTTCTTCACGGAGCACAATTCTCGACGATGAGCTAAGCTTACGTCGATTTACCTCATCATATCACTTCTCCCTGAACAGCAAACTTGATTTCGAGTTTGTGTCATACCCATGGTTCCAATAACCATTCGCTTCATCATTCCTTTCACTTGATGTCATCGCCGATCGATTACATCTTCGTGGAGCCTCTCGACTAAATTTGTCGTGGTCATCAAACAACATTTTGATTCCTTCCAGAATATCAACCAAATGGATGATGACATGTAACCATCCTCGTCCCTCGATGATTTGTGTTATCACCGACAACATCATTGCCTTCCCTCCAACACAAACTTGTTCGTGTTTTGGGTTATACCTGGAGACCCGTGCTATCCAGCAATTATTTTGAGTATTACCATCCTTTATGTCAAGAATGTCATGAGAATTTCACCACCTCCTAAGAATCCTTGATACAGGTAATACTTATCATCATCACCATTCTTTCTTGGTCCCCGTGTTGGATCTAACCGGGATACCAACAGGTGAACGGTGTTGTTTGGATTCTGCCTTCTAGCAACCCTATTGCTTTGAAGTTAATGGTCGGCCATTCGTTCTTAGACTATTGATTATTGAATCACCATTCTGACATTGGTCGTGCAACCCAACCCATATTTTGGGCGCACCTTTCAACAAATGTTTAATTGTGTATGTTTTCCTCAAGCATACCTCCTTATGTCATTTGATCTGAGAAATGTTATCTCCTTATTCACATAGTTGCGGAAATCCATCCTTTTGGAAATCTCGAGGAATTGACGCTGAGTCCATCAGCCACCTCCTCGTCCTCTCATTGGTTAAATGATGAACTCTTGTTTTGGAACTCGCTTCCATAGTTCATTTCCAAGGATCTTACATTATCATCTAGTCAATGTGTGTTACACCTTTTCTTCTCAGGCACCCTGAGTCTGAGGTATCCTAACACCGACCAGATCTGAATCCCAGTCAGATATGATGGTTGGAATATATTTCCAAGGGTAATAACAATGTTCTTTTATGACCCGGTAAGGTGATGTCTTGCCCAGTACACCTGGTCGGAGGACCTATTGTTAATGTTTCCTTTTTAACAAGGTTATCCATTCTTCCCTGAGGAAATTGTAAGACTTATTCTACAAGTTATTCCTGATGGATCCTTTGTGTTTCCAAAGTCTGATCTTCACCTGATGACCATGTCAATGCTATCTTGAAGCATGTCAATGGTACTCTGATTTTCAACAGGAACATTTGAAGCACGATGCTAAATTTTATTTATCATTTATCCTAACACCGTTGTATGGGTAATATCATGATATTCCTCCCCCCTTACCTAAAAGGTTTTCTACTTTATATCATGTCTTGGATATCATCCTCTGCTTGACTTTGGGGAGGATATACCCCTGATATATGTGTTTAAACACATTTTCCTTTCCGTTGTTCTGATTAATTTGATAATCATATTATCCTTTCCATTGTTTGGTTTAACCTTTCTTGAGGTTTATATGATCTAAGCAGTAATATTTTCCTGCTTACGAAAACACCTCGGTGTACCACCTTATCAGTCAGACCCTGTTACTATTGTTGATGACATTTCGGTAGCCACCGATGGACGGGAACCTTGCCTATTGGCCCGCCTCGTTCAACGAGCAGGAAAATGGTTCTCTTCGTCCCTCGCCCTTGGTACCAACGTTGTTGCCGACATAGCTGACATGGTACTCCCTAACATGCCTTGCTATCATGACCGTGCAAGATGTCACTGCTCCTATAAAAAAAGAACCACATGGTGGGCCCATAACCCACAGTTTCACAGGATCGAAACCTGACTCTCCTATACACCCTATTGCCAAAGTTATTCCTAGAGCTTGACTTCGTATGTAATTTGCGAGCCACCTTCCTAGTGATCAATTCTGGTATCGGACACAATACTTATTCCCGTTGCTCTAAACCCCATTCACACTCTGTTTCAGGAAATGAACGATTGCCTATCCGCTTGAAACTTCTTATTGCACCGTCTTACTTTGCTCTCGATGTGTTTCATTTGTTCAACTCGAGAGATACTCATATGTTCATACTTAGGAAACCCCCAGAAGATTTTCCCTTGTAACATCCTATCGTTGTAGAGCTGCCCCTTACCTATTCGTAAGTACGATGGAGATCCCGAAGAAAGGATGACAAATTGATCATGGTGACTTGAAGCAGTGAAATGAAGACATCAACGAAAGGGATCAACCTCTTCGAAAGGGCAGCCAAGACCGAGAAGACTCATTAGGTTTTTCGCTACCAACGCCTTCGCCCCTTACTCCACCGCTTAAATCTCGGGACGAGATTTCTTGTAGTGGAGGAGAATTGTGACGCCCGGGTAATTAAGCTACAGTGATCCTCTGCTAATGGTGCCACGTCACCTCGTTTATAGTTGCTAATATCGAGTTAGTTCGAAACCGATTCAAATTCAAATTCAAAAATAGGCAAACAATAAAAGTTTTCAAATATTAAAAACTAAAATGTTCGGAGTGAACCAAATATTGCATAGATAATTATGGTGGAGAAACCACACTTTTATAAAATGTTTAAATACACTTAAATGAATAAAAGAGTAGCAAAAACAATTATTTTAATGCTTTAAAAATAATAAACATTTTCAAAACTAAATTGTTATAAGTATTAAACTATTGTGGCAGTGGAATAATTTGTAGAATCCTATTTAGGTGCCACTTTGGTAATTTACTAAAACTAAAATAAAAGGAAACTAAAAGAAAGCAAAGTATAAAAAAACAGAAAACAAAACTAACAAAAAAGGGAAATAGAAGAACCCCCCCCCCACTGGGCCACGGCCCAGCTGGCCTCTGGACCCACTAGGCCGGTCCAGTCGGCCCAGCCGCCGCCCGACCTAACCCTAGACGACCGACGCCCCCACTCCCCTCGTTCACCAATCTCCCCCACTCCTCCCACTCTCCCCCCCCCCGATCGGATCGGGGGCTCGAACCGCCCCGACCCCGTCGCCTCAACGCCGCGACGGCGCCCGCCCGAAGCCGTCCGTCGACGCCCGAAGACCACCCCGTCGCCGGACTCCCCATCACCGCGCGCCCGCGTCGTCCCGCACCCGGCGCGCCCACGACTGCGCCTCGGAGCTCGACGTCGTCGTCGCCCCGATCGCCTATGTCCACCCCGCCGCCGGACCTCGTCGCCCCGCCGCACATCATCCCCGACCCCCGCTGCCCAGTTCCCTACGAACCCCCCTGTGAGCTTCGCCGTTCGTCCCCTCCCTTCTCCTCTGATTCGCATCGCCGTCGCCCGCCTGTGCCTCGACGCTGCCGAGCCCGGACCTGCTCCGGACAAGCCCGTCATCCCCTCCCTCACCGCGCCTCCGCACGCTGCTTGCCCGCGCGTGCGCGGCCTCACCTCACCAGCTATGCGGCCTCGCCGGCCCGCGCGCCCGCTCCTCCCACTGCTGCAGCTGCCGTGGCCTCGCCCCTCACGCCAGCCCGTCCGCACGGCCCCACTCCGGCGGCGCCTCCTTTGCCGCCCGCAAGCTCGCTCGTCGCCGGCCCCGCACTTCGTCTCCCCACGCCGGCCGGCCATCGCGGTCGCCTTGGCCACTGGCCTCGCCTCGCCACACTCCGTCGGGTGAGCGCTCGCCCCGGCGCCCGTCGCCCTCCAGCCCGCTAACCCGCTAAGGCCGCCCGGGGCCTATGACAAGGGGGGCCCATCCCCAGAATGTTTTATATAAAAAAAGAACAAAAATAATAATAAATAAAATTATTAATTAATTAAATAAATTAATTGTGTTTAATTAACCTAATAACTAATTAAACTAATTAACTACTGTTAATTAACATAACTAATCTGTTAACTAAACTAATTAACCTGGTTAATTAGTTAACAGACAATGACATGTGGGTCCCACTGGACCCACCTGTCTGTTTGACTGGTCAACCGACCAGTTGACCTGCTGACATCACTCTGATGTCATGCCTGCGTCATCATTCACTATTCTGGATAATGTTGTTTTAAAATAATTAATTAAATTCCAGAAATTAGTAAAATCTTTAGAAAATCATATCTTTTAATCCCTAACTCAGATTAAATTATTTTCAACATGAAAGTTGCTCAGAACGACGAGACGAATCCGAATACGCAGCCCGTTCGCCCGCCACGCATCCCTAGCATAGCGAACACGCAACTTTCCCCCTTCGTTTCATCTGTCCGAAAACGCGAAACACCGGGGATACTTTCCCGGATGTTTCCCCCCTTCACCGGTATCACCTCATACCGCGATAGGGCACCCCTAGCACCGATACTTGTCATGTCATGCATCGCTATGCATCTATTTGCTTAAACATTTATTGTTTCTCCCCCCTTCTTCTCTCGCTAGACACCGAGACCGACGCCGCTGCTACCCAGTACGACTACGGTGTTAACGACCCCTCTCTCTTGCCAGAGCAACCAGGCAAGCCCACCCCTTTGATCACCAGATATCGCCTATTATTCTCTACTGCTTGCATTAGAGTAGTGTAGCATGTTACTGCTTTCAGTTAATCCTATACTGCTGCATAGCCTGTCCTTGCTACTACTGTTGTTACCTTTACCTGCTATCCTACTGCTTAGTATAGGATGCTAGTGTTCCATCAGTGGCCCTACACTCTTGTCCGTCTGCCATGCTATACTAATGGGCCGTGATCACTTCGGGAGGTGATCACGGGCATATACTATTTACTTTACACTATTACATTACCTGTGATACTGTTCGGAGATGGGGGCTGAAGGGGCAGGTGGCTCCATCCCGGTAGAGGTGGGCCTGGGTTCCTGACGGCCCCCGACTGTTACTTTGTGGCGGAGCGACAGGGCAGGTTGAGACCACCTAGGAGAGAGGTAGGCCTGGCCCTGGTCGGCGTTCGCAGATACTTAACACGTTTAACGAGATCTTGGTATTTGATCTGAGTCTGGCTACTGGCCTATACGCACTAACCATCTACGCGGGGCAGTTATGGGCACTCGACGTCGTGGTATCAGCCGAAGCCTTCGTGACGTCAGCGACTGAGTGGCGCGCGCCGGATTGGACCATAAGCCGGCTCTTGTATTAAGGGGGCTAGATCTGCTTCCGGCCGCGTTCGCAACGTGCAGGTGTGCAAAGGGCGATGGGCCCAGACCCCTGCGCCATAGGATTTAGACCGGCGTGCTGACCTCTCTGTTGTGCCTAGGTAGGGCTGCGACGTGTTGATCTTACGAGGCCGGGCATGACCCAGAAAAGTGTGTCCGGCAAAATGGGATCGAGCGTGTTGGGTTATGTGGTGCACCCCTGCAGGGAAGTTAATCTATTCGAATAGCCGTGATCTTCGGTAACAGGACGACTTGGAGTTGTTCCTTGACCTTATGACAACTAGAACTGGATACTAAATAAAACACACCCTTCCAAGTGCCATATACAACCGGTGATCGCTCTCTCACAGGGCGACGAGGGGAGGATCATCGGTTAGGATTATGCTATGCGATGCTACTTGGAGGACTTCAGTCTACTCTCTTCTACATGCTGCAAGACGGAGGCTGCCAGAAGCGTAGTCTTCAAAAGGACTAGCTATCCCCCCCTTATCCCGGCTTTCTGCAGTTCAGTCCACATATAATAGCCTTATTCCAGTTGATACCAATGCATACATATGTAGTATAGCTCCTTGCTTGCGAGTACTTTGGATGAGTACTCACAGTTGCTTTCTCCCTCTTTTCCCCCTATCCCTCCTACCTGGTTGTCGCAACCAGATGTTGGAGCCCAGGATCCAGACACCACCGTCGACGACGACTCCTACTACACCGGAGGTGCCTACTACTACGTGCTGCCAGCTGACGACGACCATGAGTAGTTTAGGAGGATCCCAGGCAGGAGGCCTGCGCCTCTTCCGATCTGTATCCCCGTTTGTGCTAGCCTTCTTAAGGCAAACTTGTTTAACTTATGTCTGTACTCAGATATTGTTGCTTCCGCTGACTCGTCTATGATCGAGCTCTTGTATTCGAGCCTTCGAGGCCCCTGGCTTGTAATATGATGCTTGTATGACTTATTTTATTTGTAGAGTTGTGTTGTGATATCTTCCCGTGAGTCCCTGATCTTGATCGTACATGTTTGCGTGTATGATTAGTGTACGATTAAATCGGGGGCGTCACAGTCAGCGACGGCAGAGCAGAGCTGTTCCTCCGGGTCGAAGCGTGGATCGGTGCCGCTGACATGTGTACCTACAGGAAACCAGTAAATGGGTAGAAGCTAAAATTGCAATTGCACAAATTATGTGAAATACTATAAGACATGGGATGCAGCTCACCTCGACGGCAAACAAAAGCATCGACCGCTGTGACCCTGCGTAAGTACATGGACAGGCATGTTAAGTGCAACAGGGTTAGCATCCACTAATAATAGCAAATGGGCAGCATCTCTAGTGATATCCTGAGTCATGTATTGTAAGTTTGTTGCTGGTATTCATGAAATTGAGCTGGACACGGTAATATTTGAACATCACACAGTGTGTAGTACTGAAATAAACAAGGCACGAACATGCTTAATACATCAACCGTACAAATCATAGCCGTTGCAAGTGGTATTGGTAAGATTTAGCTGGTCAGATCTTACCTGTTAAGTCCTGCAGGGTAGTCTCTGGGGGACTTCATTTGGGCCAGAGCCTGCACCATGTCGGCGGCGGCGGTGGAGGCGGGTGTTCCTCCGGGTCAACACGCACAGCGGCCATCGCACCATGGACCACCATCAGCTCCTGGCGGGGGGGATTGGAGGCATGCAGATGTTTCACAGGCGCCATTTAAGCAATCAGGCCGGGGACATGATAGAGATCGGTGGGTTACCTGACTGGATCTGAGCAGAACATAGATGTGGTTGAAGGTGTGGTTGCGGCAGCGGCGGTTTGAGATGCCGGTAGGGGGAGGCGCGAGGAAGGGGGGATACTAAGGGGAAGGGGATGTGGTTGGAGGAATAAATTCTGAAATCGCGCGCCTAACGAAAATTTCGGTGCGAAATTTGAAACTTGGGCGGGGGAAACACACAACGCAGACGAAGCGCGTAAAATACTTGTGTGCGAGAAAAAAGAAAGGTGGCAGATCCCGTCTCCAAAAAATGTACACGTGTACTTGATTTTTTTTCGGTCAATGGTACGCCTGGTTTATTAGGACATATCGCACAGGTAACTGACTTATGGGTCATTAACGCAAAAAACGCAGATGGGTACGGCATAGAAACCGTGTGTTATGTGATCTTCCAATGATTAACGCAAAAAACGCACACGGGCACACATGCTAATCAACGCTCAAAGCCCTCAAAGGATGCTCTTATCGACATTGTATGTTAATACTACAAACTTAAAGTACTACTGGTATTTTGCTCTAATACTACAAACTTAAACTACTTCTCACATGCTGCCATCAGGGCATGTTGGCCAGACGGCGACGTTCTCCTTCCCGGCCTTGTAGGCGGCAGCCCACCGTGCTTCGATCTCCGCCGAGCTCTCCTCACCATGGTGTGCAGCCTATTTTTTCTTGCGGCAGCGGGACTCTCTTTTCTTGACTGCTTTGTGCCTTTTCCCCTTCTTCTGTGCGGCTTTGGCCACCTCTAGATCCACCACCCATTCAGCCATGGCAGCCTCATAGTCCGCCCATGTAACTGTCTGGCCGCCGGCGGTGATGAACTCGGTGCGACGAGATGCCATCGCTTCCTTACCATGTGTGTGGTCGTGGGCGGCGAGGAACGCGGCGCTGCGGGATGCCATCGCTTACTTACTAGTTACTGTGTGCCGCGGTGCCATGGACAACGCCTAGAGAGAGCTTTGGGATGGAGGGGCCGGGCAGCCGTACAGTGTGGTGGTATTCAAGAGCTCAACCACAAACAACAATAGAAATTTGGCTTCCCTTACAATTTTGTTCGTTCATTATCACACACGGTTCATCTCTGTCGCTTCCGGAAACAGTGTGCGCTGAGCCTATTGTGTGTTGCGTTATAATTGGCCGGAACCCCAGCCACGCCGATCGCGCATGTGCACTGTTCGATGCGCTGCGATCGAACGGCAATCCACGTCCCTCACATCACACCCATGCACCTATAGCTGGATTAGATTTATATGCGCTAAATGCCTAGAAAATGCACATAATCCCCTAAATATGGTAAATGAGCCCGGAAAAATGCCAAATTTGAACACCATGATTTGCAGGGTGTATGTTCGTCGTAGAAAAAAACTCCAGGGCAAAGAACGAAGAAAATTTGGATTCCCCTTCAATCTTGGGGATTTTCCCTCTCGAAAGAATGGAACTTCCTCGGTGATGGTTCGATTTATGAAGGGCGTGCATGCCGACATAAGCCAAACCTTCTCAAATTTTTACCAGGGCATGGTGAGGTCATACCATGGCACCATGCCAGGCGTCATGTTTTTAAGCATTTATTTCATTTTTTCTATAGTTGAAAACCCAACAAACAGACATTTGTGGTTGACTATGCCACACATTTCATTGAAATATCTGTCCATTCCTTGTAAAAGGCATGAGAATTTACTAAATGGCACGAGCATGGTTTTCTAGGCTGTTCTTGTGGACCCTTTCATGCATCGATTGTTTGAACTTGAATTATGCGCATTAATGCCTAGGAAATGCACATAATCCCCTAAATATGGCAAATGAACCCGGAAAAGTGCTAAATTTGAACATGGTGATTTGCAGGTTGCATGCTCATCATAGAAAAAAACTCGTGGACAAAGACAAAGGAAATTTGGATCCCCCTTCAATCTTGGTGATTTCCCCCTCGAAACCATGAAACTTCCTTGGTGATGGTTCGATTTATGAATGACGCGCATCACGACATAAGGAAACCCTTCTCCAATTCCAGGGCATGGTGAGGCCGTACAATGGCACCACGCCAGGCGTCATGTTTTCCAACCATGTATTTCATTTTTTGTGTAGTTGTTAACCAAGTAAACGACACGTTTATGGTTGACTATTGCCACACATTTCCTTGAAATATCTGCCCATTCCTTGTAAAAGGCATGAGAATGTGCTAAATAACACGAGCATGGTTTTCCAGACTATTCTCGTGCACCTTTTCATGCACCGATTTTTTGGATTTGAATTATGTCCATTAATGCCTAGAATATGCACATAATCCCCTAAATATGGTAAATGAGCCCGGAAAAATGTCAAATTTGAACACGTTGCATTTGAGGCGGTATGTTGATCATTGGAAAAAAACTAAATGACGAACTAGGACAGAAATTAGGATTCCCCTTCAATCTTGGGGATTTTCCCTCTCGAAAGCATGGAACTTCCTCGGTGATGGTTCGGTTTATGAAGGGCGTGCATGACGACATAAGCCAAACCTTCTCCCATTTTTACTAGGGCATGGTGAGGCCATACCATGGCACCACACCAGGCGTCATGTTTTCCAACCATGTGTTTCATTTTTTGTATAGCACGAGCATGGTTTTCCATACCGTTCTTGTGAACCTTTTCATGCACCGATTGTTCGCATTTGAATTATGTGCATAATTAATGCCTAGAAAATGCACACAATCCCCTGAATATGGTAAATGAGTTCGGAAAAATGTAAAATTTGAACACGTTTCATTTGAGGCGGTATGCTGATTGTTGGAAAAAAACTGAATGACAAACTAGGACGGAAATTTGGATTCCCCTTCAATCTTGGTGATTTCCCTCTCGAAAGCATTGAACTTCCTCGGTGATGGTTCGATTTATGAAGGGCATGCATGAAGACATAAATCAAGCATTCTCAGCTTTTAACCAGGGCACGGTGAGGCCATACCATGGCACCATGCCAACCGTCATGTTTTTCAAGCACATATTTCATTGTTCTATAGTTGATAACCCAGTAAATGACATGTTTGTGGTTGACTATTGCCACACATTCCATTGAAATCTCTGCCCATTCCTTGTAAATGGCTTGAGAAATTACTAAATACCACGAGTATGGTTTTTCCAAACCATTCTTGTGCACCATTTCATGCACCAATTGTTTGAATTTGAATTACGTGAATTAATGCCTACAAAATGCACATAATCCCCTAAATATTGTAAATGAACCCGGAAAAGTGTCAAATTTGAACACAGTGATTAGCATGGTTTATGTTCATCGTAGAAAAAAACTCATGGATGAAGGACAAAGGAAATTTGCATTCCCATTCAATCTCGGTGATTTACTATCGCACACGATTCATCTCCGTCGCCTTTGCGAACCGTGTGTGTTCACTCACACATGCAAAAGGAAAAGAAAACCCTCGCCCACTTCGTCCCCACTAACTCACCATGGACCTCTCCGCAACTCTGCACCCTAAGCTCGATGGCTGTTGGCGGCAGGCGTAGGTCGCACTCCAAACGGCACCGGATTTCCCCTCCACCGCTTCCCGCCGCCTATCTGCACTGACATTCTAAACTCTGGTCGACTGGGGTTTTCTGCGGGATTGAGCCGGGGATTTTTCTCATGGAGAAGATAATCAACTTAATTAGCCAAATATTCGCTCATCTCTTATCGCAGTTCGTCCGTTGCTGTTAATCAACCAGGGAAATCGACATGGAATCATTTTTGTTCTAGCTGATTCGTGGGTGTTCATTCATGTGTGCACAGTGCAAGCACAAATCGGGCAACTGTGGTCGTGGCTAGTCGGAAAAGAAGTTCTATCTCACCATTCCGGATGACTTCAGAGAGCACTTGGTATGTTCAATCTCAACCTACCACGGTCGGCATGGCCTAAATTTATGAACATATACCGTCTGTTGCTACATTATCTATATATTTGCATCAAATCTTTGTTACATTATCTATTTTTAATTCTATATTTTTGTACTTTGCTTGCATCTATATATGGATATGTTCTATCAGTTACTCCCATATTTGCATCTTTCTCGGTTATTTCAATATATCTAATTTACGATCTTAATTTTCATTTCAAGCAGTACATCCCTTGCTTTGCAAGAACAGGAGTAGAAGGAAATCTTGGGCTTTACTTTGCTGATGATTCTCAGGATGTCATATTAACAACGCAACATGGATTTACAATGACGGTTAGCATAAAACTTGATAAAGATGGTCACTCCTATTTTAATGCGGACCTTTGGAGAAAAATGTCTAAGTGTTATGAACTGAAAGCTTGCAATAAAATTCTAGTGCGTGCACCACAGCCTGGTCTAATTAACATGGATGTTTACTTCCCCAACGTCATCAGCCGATCAAAGTCTGATCGAGGTTAGTGTCCTTTCAACTTTCCCCATGCTATCATATTACTATTTAAGCAACCAATTGTGATATCATATTCTGACTCCGTTCCTAGGCAGTAACAAATTATGTTTACCAATTTATGCGCAGTATGTATTCTTCTACCATGTTCTAAATAAATAATACCTTTCCACCTTTTAAGCAGGATATGTTGGATCCATAGTGAACGATCAGTATGTTACTAAGCGTACCTAATTTCACTAGAAGGACTTGAAGCATGTCATAAACTTTGTTGATAATCTGACAGAGATAGCACAGTGTATGAACGCTGGATTTTGGATGGTATTAATTAGACCTATGGTGCACACACTGAACAAGACCAATTGTGTGCACAAAGCGCTGGTAAAAAGTCTTATTTTAATGTTGATGCTCATAAACTATATATATCTTCAATGATATGTTACAATTGTTTTTTATTCTACATGTCAACAGAAATTGCCCCCTGTAGCCGTTTCTGGATCAATTTCCCGGCGTGGTAGAATTACACTTGTGCATGCTAATAACGTCAAAGTGATTGCAAGGTACTGCATTTCCCGCAAAAATGGAACCATTCAAATTAACAGTTTCTCGCTTCTCGTGGCAATGCGTCCATATTGGAAAATTGGAGACACTGTTCTACTCCTGCTGTACCAAGGCACAGGAGGCTCTTCCTTTTCATTGACGAGATGTCGAGTCACCGTGATCAAGCTGCTTGTTGGCCCTCAGCCTCTTAAAATGTGCTAGCTGTTACTATATATGTTAAGTATGTAGATATGACCATATGGTTGTTGGCCCTTAGCCTATTAAAATGTGATAGTTGTTACTATGTTAAGTATGTAGATATGGACCATATGGTTGTCAAAACCGTGTTACGAAGATCCTCCTTTTGTCGAATAGTGTAACCACTATATATATATATATATATATTACTCAAATACTGTTACCCAAGTTCATAAATTTTCATGGAAAGTATTAGTATCATACACAGTTCATTGAGTTTAAGCGTGTGCCCGATGTCCAGAAGGCATTTGCATATTAACTGTCCATATTGCAAATTCACACACATGTTCACATAAGGAAACGTATGTGTAACATACTAATCATCGCACACGAGTACTCACAAACGCATCGTGTGCGATACTCCTAGCCACCGCAAGCAACTAGTTTGCATTTTTCAAAGTTTTTTGTACACACGAAGTAACTGTATTGACCGTCTGTGTTGTAATTTCTCATCGCAAACAGTTCATCCGAGTCGGCTGTTTGCCACGTATGACACACATCTTGTTTACATGACTCGTTTGTGTTCTTTTGGCTCATCGCAAACAGTTCAGCCATGTGAACTGTATGCAGCATATCACACACATCTTGTTAAGTTGAACGTTTCTGTTGTGTTCCCTAATCGAAAATAGTTCGTCCGAGTTAACCGTATGTCGTATATCGCACACACATTGATATGGCTGCCCATTTCTGTTGTTCTACCTCATCGCAAATAGTTCGAATGAATTAAACGTGTGTCATGCATCGCACACACATTATTATGGCTGCCCGTTTCTGTTATTCTGCCTCATCGCAGACAGTTTGAATGGATTAACCATATGCCCTGCATCGCACACGCAACTGAAATCTTAATTGTGTTTGATGCAGCCATCATCGCAAATGTTTTTCACCTTTTTTGACGGTTTTCATACACCACCGTTTAAGATTATTGCATCGCACACATTTTCTCGAAGGGTCTCTGATCGTAGTGTCGCGTTAGCAGTCTCCTACAATAGTGCTAGGCAATTCTTTATAATGGGGTTGTCTACGAAATTTAGAGAAATTAAAATCATGAGACATATCCCCTAAACCAACAATAACAATATATTTTTCGCAGTCTATCTTAGCATTAACGGTATTCAAGAAGGGTCTACCAAATATAATGGGACAAAAATTATCTTGTGGGGAACCAAGAACAAGAAAATCAGTGGGATATTTAATTTTCCCACACAAGACTTCAACATCTCTAACAATCCCAATTGGTGATATAGTTTCTCTATTAGCAAGCTTAATAGTAACAACAATATCTTCTATCTCAGAAGGTGCAATATCATTCATAATTTCTTTATATAAGGTATAAGGAATTGCACTCACACTAGCACCCACGTCACATAAGCCATGATAACAATGTCTCCTATTTTAACAGAAACAACAGGCATGCCAACAATAGGTCTATGTTTATCTTTCATATCAGGTTTAGCAATTCTAGCGGCTTCATCACAGAAATAAATAACATGCCCATCAATATTATCAACCAAAAGATCTTTAACCATTGCAAACATTGCAATACTAGGCTCAACTTTAGTTTGTTGAGAGGGTTTGGGTGGTCTAATATTACTTTTGTTGACCACAGTTGAAGCTTTAGCATGATCCTTTATTCTAACAGGAAAATGTGGTTTCTCAATATAAGCAGTAGGAACAATAGGATCAACATTATAAATAATAGTTTATTCTTCAACTTAAATAGGTTCAACTACTTTCACTTCAACGGGAGGATGATATTTAAACCACTTCTCCTTAGGGAGATCAACATGAGTAGCAAAAGATTCATAGAAAGAAGCTACTATCTTAGAGTCAAGTCTGTATTTAGTGCCAAAATCACGAAAAGCATCGGTATCCATAAAAGATTTAACACAATCAAACTTAAGGTTTATACTTGACTCTTTACCTTCGTTGAGATCCCAATCTTCAGAGTTGCGTTTAATTCTTTCCAGTAAATTCTATTTTAATTAAATATCCTTCTTCATATAGGAACCGGTACAGGAAGTATCGAGCATGGCTCGATCATTATGAGAAAGCCGAGCATAAAAATTTTGAATAATAATTTCTCTTGAGAGCTCACGATTAGGGCATGAATATAACATTTACTTAAGCCTCCCCCAAGCTTGAGCGATACTTTCTCCTTCACGAGACCAAAAATTATATATATAATTCCGATCACGATGAACCAGATGCATAGGATAAAACTTCTGATGAAATTCCAATTTCAATCGGTTGTAGTTCCATGATCCAATATCATCAAATAGGCTATACCATGTCAATGCCTTTCCCTTCAAAGATAAAGGGAAGACCTTCTTCTTAACAACATCCTCGGGCATACCTGCAAGCTTAAATAATCCACAAACTTCATCCACATAGATTGGGTGCATATCGGGATGTAATGTTCCATCTCCTGCATAAGGATTAGCTAGAAGTTTCTCTATCATACCGGAAGGAATTTCATATTAAATATTTTCAGTAGGTGTAGTAGGTTGAGGAGTAACTAATTGTGGTTCGATTCGAGGTGAAGATACCCCGAACAAACCCCTCAAAGGATTATTTTCCATAGTAACAAGTGACAGTAAATTTCAGCACACTATATAAATGTTTCCTTACCAAATTCCACTTACCAAAGGCGCTTCACTCCCTGGCAACGGCGCCAGAAATGAGTCTTGATGACCAACAAGTATAGGGGATCTAGTCCTTTCTATAAGTAAGAGTGTCGAACCCAACGAGGAGCAGAAGGAAATGACAAGCAATTTTCAGCAAGGTATTCTCTGCAAGCACCGAAATTATCAGTAACAGATAGTTTTGTGATAAGATAAATTGTAATGGGTAACAAGTAATAAAAGTAAACAAGGTGCAGCAAGGTGGCCCAATCCTTTTTGTAGCAAAGGACAAGCCTGGACGAACTCTAATATAAAGCAAAGCGCTCCCGAGGACACATGGGAATTATTGTCAAGATAGTTTTCATCATGCTCATATGATTCACGTTCGTTACTTTGATAATTTGATATGTGGGTGGACCGGTGCTTGGGTGTTGCCCTTCCTTGGACAAGCCTCCCACTTATGATTAACCCCTCTCGCAAGCATCTGCAACTACGAAAGAAGAATTAAGGTAAACCTAACCATAGCATGAAACATATGGATCCAAATCAACCCCTTACGAAGCAACGCATAAACTAGGGTTTAAGCTTCTGTCACTCTAGCAACCCATCATATACTTATTACTTCCTAATGCCTTCCCCTATCCCCAAACAATGGTGAAGTGTCACGTAGTCGACGTTCACATAACATCACTAGAGGAGAGACAACATACATCTCATCAAAATATCGAACGAATACTAAATTCACATGATTACTTATAACAAGACTTCTCCCATGTCCTCGGGAACAAATGTAACTACTCACAAAGCATATTCATAATCATAATCATATGAGTATTAATTATCATTAAGGATCTAAACATATGATCTTCCACCGGATAAACCAACTAGCATCAACTACAAGGAGTAATCAACACTACTAGCAACCCACACGTACCAATCTGAGGTTTTGGGACCAAGATCGAATACAAGAGATGAACTAGGGTTTGAGAGTAGATGGTGCTGGTGAAGATGTTGATGGAGATTTACCACCTCTCAATGAGAGGATCGATGGTGATGACGATGGCGACAACATCCCCCTCTCAGAGGGATGTTTTCCCGGAAGAACAGCTCTGCCAGAGCCCTAGGTTGGTTCTGCCAAGGTTCCGCCTCGAGACTGCGGCGCTTCGTCCCAAAAGTTTCTTCTTGACTTTTCCAGGTCAAAACACACCATATAGCCAAAGATGGGCACCGGAGGCCTGCCAAGGGGCCCCCAAGGTCGTGGGGCGCGCCCTCTACCCTTGTGGCTGGCTGGTGGCCCCCTGTGGTACTTTCTTCACCCAATATTTTTTATATATTCCAAAAAAAGCTCCGTGAAGTTTCAGGACTTTTGGAGTTGTGCAGAATAGGTCTCTAATATTTGCTCCTTTTCCAGTCCAAAATTCTAGCTGCCGGCATTCTCCCTCTTCATGTAAACCTTATAAAATAAGAGAGAATAGGCATAACTATTTTTATATAATGTGCAATAACAGCCCATAATGCAATAAATATCAAAATAAAAGCATGATACAAAATGGACGTATCAGGACGTCACCGAGCTGAACGTGTGCAGAACTCGGAGGTGCCGTACGTTCGGTGCTTGATCGGTCGGAGCTAGAAGAAGTTTGACTACATCAATTGTGTTGTCAAACGCTTCCGCTTTCAGTCTACAAGGGTACGTAGACACACTATCCCCCTCTCGTTGCTATGCATCTCCTAGATAGATCTTGCGTGAGCGTAGGCATTTTTTTGAAATTGCATGCTACGTTTACCAACAAGAATTGCGTCGTCATCGGGGAGTAGGAGATCCGAAGTGCGCGGAATGGCGTCGGGGTTTGTCGTCCATGCGGTGAACTTGAAGACGGACATGTCAGACATGTTTCGCATCTCGGGTGCGAGGTTCTCGACCTTGCAGAAGGGCGAAAGCGGGATCTCGGTGGAGGAATGCAGCCAAGCGCGGTCGGGGATGCTGTACAGCTCGAGAGACACGAGGAAACCGGTGGTCACCGGCTCGGACCCTTCCGTCTGGCCCCAGGGCAGGAAGGTGGGGCGAAAGCTCTACGTGTGCGTGCGACCGACGGCGGCGACACGGCTGTGCAGCGTGAGGTTGCGGAATCCGATGAGGAAGTCCTCAGGCACATGCCGGTGGATCGAGAAGTCGCCAGCGGTGAGCGAGAACTGGGAGCGCAGCACGGCAGCAACCTCGTCGCAATAGATGCCCAAACGACAGCCCGCCACAGTGACGACAAGGGCACGCTCCAATGCTAGCTCAGTGGCGATGACCTCGCCAGACCGCGGCAGGTTGCAGATGGCGGCAGCCGGACGACGCGCGGGGTGCCCAGAGAACGGGGTGGCTTGCGAAGAGGCTGAGACCGCCGACGACATCAAGCGCGAGGGAGCCGCCGGCCCGGAGAACGCGGGCGTCGGCAGTCCCAAGGAGGTGCGGGTTGCGGCCATAGAGTCGCTGGGGTTGGAGCTCAAGCATGGCGCGGACGATATGGCCACCGGCCTGGAGGACACGGGCGTCGGCAGCCCCGAGGAGTTACGAGTTGTGGCCGTAGAGCCATCGGAGGCCCTCTGGTCTCCATGCAAGGCCGACGAGACGAGGAGGGAGCGTCAGGAGTCCCACGAAGAGACACACCGGTGCTGTGGAGGAGGAACAAACCCGTCGGACAAGGAGGAGGTGGACGAGAGGCAGACGGTGCCCTCTTTGGCCTTGTGCCCGAAGAACCGACAGCGCGCAGCGGATGTCACGCCGGCACTCAGAGCACGGGTGCTCGGTGCTGAAGCAGCAAGGGAACTCCCCATCACGCAGCCAAGACGGCCGCTGATGGGATGGCACCCCGGTGCCGTGACGCTAGCGACAAGGGGAGGCGCGGGCGCTTCTTGCCCCGGGCCACCATGCAGCCGTCCTGTGGGACAGCCGCCACGTCCGTCCGGCATATCTCGAAGCGGAACATGCGGCGCACAACAGGCGTGATACGTCTCCAACGTATCTATAATTTTTGATTGTTTCATGCTATTATATTATCAACCTTGGATGTTTATATGCATTTATATGCTATTTTATATGATTTTTGGGACTAACCTATTAACCTAGAGCCCAGTGCCAATTTCTGTTTTTTCCTTGTTTTAGAGTATCGCAGAAAAGGAAAATCAAACGGAGTCCAATTGACCTGAAACTTCATGGAACTTATTTTTGGACTAGAAGAAGCCCACGAAGTATCGAAGATGGACCAGGAGAGTCCGGGCTGCCCACGAGGGTGGGGGGCACGCCCCCTGCCTCGTGGACAGCCCGGAGATCCACTGACGTACTTCTTCCTCCTATATATACCCATATACCCTAATAACTTCGAGGAACATAATAGATCGGGAGTTCCTCCGCCAGAAGCCTCCGTAGCCACCGAAAGCCAATCTAGACCCGTTCCGGCACCCTGTCGGAAGGGGGAATCCCTATCCGATGGCCATCTTCATCATCTCAGCGCTCTCCATGACGAGGAGGGAGTAGTCCACCCTTGGGGCTGAGGGTATGTACCAGTAGCTATGTGTTTGATCTCTCTCTCTTACTCTATCTCTCTCTCTCTTGTGTTCTTGAGGTGGTACGATCTTGATGTATCGCGAGCTTTGTTATTATAGTTGGATCTTATGATGTGTCTCCTCCTCTACTCTCTTGTAATGGATTGAGTTTTCCCTTTGAAGTTATCTTATCGGATTGAGTCTTTAAGGATTTGAGATCACTTGATGTATGTCTTGCCGTGCTTATCTGTGGTGACAATGGGATATCACGTGATCCACTTGATGTATGTTTTGGTGATCAACTTGCGAGTTCCGTGACCTCGTGAACTTATGCATAGGGGTTGGCACACGTTTTCGTCTTGACTCTCTGGTAGACACTTTGGGGCACTCTTTGAAGTTCTTTGTGTTGGTTGAATAGATGAATCTGAGATTGTGTGATGCATATCTTATAATCATACCCACGTATACTTAAGGTGACATTGGAGTATCTAGGTGACATTAGGGTTTTGGTTGATTTGTGTCTTAAGGTGTTATTCTAGTACGAACTCTATGATAGATTGAATGGAAAGAATAGCTTCATGTTATTTTACTACAGACTCTTGAATAGATCGATTAGAAAGGATAACTTTGAGGTGGTTTCATACCCTACAATAATCTCTTCGTTTGTTCTCCGCTATTAGTGACTTTGGAGTGACTCTCTGTTGCATGTTGAGGGATAGTTATGTGATCCAATTATGTTATTATTGTTGAGAGAACTTGCACTAGTGAAAGTATGAACCCTAGGCCTTGTTTCAACGCATTGCAATACCATTTGTGCTCACTTTTACCATTAGTTACCTTGCTGTTTTTATATTTTCAGATTAGAAAGACCTATATCTATCATCCATATTGCACTTGTATCACCATCTCTTCGCCGAACTAGTGCACCTATACAATTTACCATTATATTGGGTGTGTTGGGGACATCAGAGACTCCTTGTTATTTGGTTGCAGGGTTGTTTGAGAGAGACCATCTTCATCCTACGCCTCCCACAGATTGATAAACCTTAGGTCATCCACTTGAGGGAAATTTTCTACTGTCCTACAAACCTCTGCACTTGGAGGCCCAACAACGTCTACAAGAAGAAGGTTGTGTAGTAGACATGAAGCACTTTTCTAGTGCTGTTGCCGGGGAGGTTAGCGCTTGAAGGTATATCTTTATATCTTGCAATCGAATCTTTTTGTTTCTTGTTTTAGCACTAATTTAGTCTATAAAAGAAAACTAAAAATGGAATTAAGGTTGCCTCATATGCTTCATCTTTTTAATATCTTTCGTGAAAATAAGGATTATGATAATTGTGCTCAAGTGCTAGAAGAAGAATGCATTAGAATGTTTGGCACTAAATATTTGAATGATGAGCATGATTGCAATGTTGTTAGTATGAATTCTTTGAATATCCATGATGCTAATGATATGCAAAGCCACAAGCTTGGGGAAGCTATGTTTGATGAAGATGATATTTTTTGTCCCCCAAGTTTTGATGAGCAAATTTATTTTGATGATAGCATGCCTTCTATTTATGATGATTATATTGATGAAAGTGGGTTTGGAAGAGTGTCAACTTTAGGAAGTAATGATCCCACTATTTTGGAGGGTGTTGAATATTATTGTGATAATTATGAAAGTGGGTTTGGAGAGGTCATAACTTTAGTTAATGTTAATTCCACTATGTTGGACGAGTGTCAACTTTGCATACTTGTAGATCATGAAAAGAATGCTTTATGTGATGGTTATATTGTGAATTCATTCATGATGCTACTGAAAATTATTATGAGGGAGGAACATATGCTTGTAGGAATTGCAGTAATATCAAGTTTCCTCTCTATGTGCTTAAAGTTTTGAAGTTTTGCTTGCTTTACCTTCCTATGCAAGTTGATTATTGTTCCCCTAAGTTGTTTGTTCACAAAATACCTATGCATAGGAAGTGGGTTAGACTTAAAGGTGCTAGTCATATTCTTCATGATGCTCTCTTTATGTTACAATTCTTATCTTTTATGTGAGCATCATTGAAATCATCATGCCTAGCTAGGGGCGTTAAACGATAGCGCTTGTTGGGAGGCAACCCAATTATTTCTGGTCCTTGCTTTTTGCTCCTGTTTAGTAATAAATAATTCATCTAGCCTCTGTTTGGATGTGGTTTTACGCTTTTAATTAGTGTTTGTGCCAAGTAAAGCCTTTAGGATCTTCTTGGGTGATTGTTATTTGATCTTGCTGTAAAAAACAGAAAGTATGCACTCACGAGAATAATTTTCATTTTTTTACCAGAGAGCGATAAAATACCAATTCCACTTGCAGTAGATTAATAAAAAAATTTCCTAGGACTTACTAATTTCTCAGGATTTTTGGAGTTACAGAAGTATTCGAAACCTACATATTACTACAGACTGTTCTGTTTTTGACAGATTCTGTTTTCTATGTGTTGTTTGCTTATTTTGATGAATCTATGAGTAGTATCGGAGGGTATGAACCATAGAGAAGTTGGAATACAGTAGATATTACACCAATATTAATTTAGAATGAGTTCACAGCAGTGCCTAAGTGGTGATTTATTTTCTTATACTAACGGAGCTTACGAGTTTTCTGTTAAGTTTTGTGTTGTGAAGTTTTCAAGTTTTGGGTAAAGATTCGATGGGCTATGGAATAAGGAGTGGCAAGAGCCTAAGCTTGGGGATGCCCAAGGCACCCCAAGACAATATTCAAGGACAACCAAGAGCCTAAGCTTGGGGATGCCCCGGAAGGCATCCCCTCCTTCGTCTTCGTTCATCGGTAACTTTACTTGGAGCTATATTTTTATTCACCACATGATATGTGTTTTGCTTGGAGCGTCAATTTATTTTGTTAGGATTTGCTTTCCATTATTTATAACAATGTTTTTGCATCTTTTATTTCAATAAAAGTGGCATTGATAGCCTTTACTATGCCTATTGTACAAGTCCACATGTTGCTGTTTGAAAACAGAAAGTTTACCGCTGTTGAAAAAATTCCCTAGAAAATTCAGAATGTGATAAAATGTTGAATCCTTTTGCATAATAAGCTCTGATAAATTTACTACAGTGATAATTTTGTTTCATAATTTTTGGAGGTAGGGAAGTATGGATCTTGCTGCACTCTTTACAGACTGTCCTGTTTAGACAGATTGCTGTTATGTTTGCACTGTTTGCATATGTTTGCTTCTTTAATGATTCTATTTGAGGATAGGACTATTAAATATGCAGAGGCATTTAGTATGCAATGTTGAATAATAATTTTAGTGATTTTCTACAGTAGAGTATGATAAGGTTTTTGCATTGGTTTATACTAACTTATCTCACGAGTCCTTGTTGAGTTTTGTGTGGATGAAGCTTTTGAGATTTAGGGAGACCGTGATATGAGAGGAATTAAGAAGACACAAAAGCTCAAGCTTGGGGATGCCCTGGTTGGCATCCCACCTTTCTTATTCAACAACTATCGGTTAGTTTTGGTTGATCCTAAGTTTTTGCTTCTTCACATGATGTTTGCCATTCTTAGAAATGTCATTTTACTTTGTTTTGCTTGTTGTTCGAATAAAATATCAAGATCTAAAATTATTAAATGGGAGAGTCTTCACATAGTTGCATAATTATTCAACTACTCATTGATCTTCACTTATATCTTTTGGAGTAGTTTGTCATTTGCTCTAGTGCTTCACTTATATCTTTTAGAGCACGGTGGTGGTTTTATTATATAGAAATAATTGATCTCTCATGCTTCACTTATATTATTTTGGGAGTCCTTTAGAACAGCATGGTAATTTGCTTTTGATATAATAAAAACTTTCATATAAAGTGCTTTGAATACTATGAGAAGTTTGATACTTAATGATTGTTTTGAGATACGAAGATGGTAATATTAGAGTCGTGCTAGTTGAGTAATTGTGAATTTGAGAAATACTTGTGTTGAAGTTTGCAAGTCCCGTAGCATGCACATATGGTAAACGTTGTGTAACAAATTTGAAACATGAGGTGTTATTTGATTGTCTTCCTTATGAGTAGCGGTCGGGGACGAGCGATGGTCTTTCCCTACCAATCTATCCCCCTAGGAGCATGCGCGTAATACTTTGTTTTTGATGACTTGTAGATTTTTGCAATAAGTATGTGAGTTCTTTATGACTAATGTTGAGTCCATGGATTATACGCACTTTCACCTTTCCATCATTGCTAGCCTCTTCAGTACCGTGCATTGCCCTTTCTCACCTTGAGAGTTGGTGCAAACTTCGCTGGTGCATCCAAACCCCGTGATATGATACGCTCTGTCACACATAAACCTCCTTATATCTTCCTCAAAACAGCCACCATACCTACCTATTATGGCATTTCCATAGCCAAGATATATTGCCATGCAACTTTCCACCGTCCCGTTCATCATGACACACATCATCATTGTCATATTGCCTTGCAAGATCATGTAGTTGACATCGTATTTGTGGCAAGGCCACCATGCATAATTTATCATACATGTCACTCTTGATTCATTGCCCATCCCGGTACACCACCAGGGGCATTCATATAGAGTCATACTTTGTTCTAGTATCGAGTTGTAAATAAATAGAAGTGCGATGATCATCATTAATAGAGCATTGTCCCCCAAAAAAGGCCAAAAAGGCCAAATAAGAAAGAAAGGCCAAAAAAGAGAGGCCAAATAAAAAAAGGGGACAATGCTACTATCCTTTTTTCCACACTTGTTCTTCAAAGTAGCACCATGATCTTCATGATAGAGAGTCTCTTGTTTTGTCACTTTCATATACTAGTGGGAAATTTTCATTATAGAACTTGGCTTGTATATTCCAACAATGGGCTTCCTCAAATGCCCTAGGTCTTCGTGAGCAAGCAAGTTGGATGCACACCCACTTAGTTTCTTTTGTTGAGCTTTCATACATTTATAGCTCTAGTGCATCCGTTGCATGGCAATCCCTACTCCTTGCATTGACATCAATTGATGGGCATCTCCCTAGCCCATTGATTAGCCGCGTCGATGTGAGACTTACTCCTTTTTTGTCTTCTCCACATAACCCCCGCCATCATATTCTATTCCACCCATAGTGCTATATCCATGGCTCACGCTCATGTATTGCGTGAAAGTTAAAAAAAAGTTTGAGATTACTTAAGTGTGAAACAATTGCTTGGCTTGTCATCGGGGTTGTGCATGATGAGAGCATTCTTCTGTGACCAAAATGGAGCATGACTAAACTATATGATTTTGTAGGGATGAACTTTCTTTGGCCATGTTATTTTGAGAAGACATAATTGCTTAGTTAGTATGCTTGAAGTATTATTATTTTTATGTCAATATTAAACTTTTGTCTTGAATCTTATGGATCTGAATATTCTTGCCACAATAAAGAAAATTACATTGATAAATATGTTAGGTAGCATTCCACATCAAAATTCTGTTTTTATCATTTACCTACTCGAGGACGGTCAGGAATTAAGCTTGGGGATGCTGATACGTCTCCAACGTATCTATAATTTTTGATTGTTTCATGCTATTATATTATCAACCTTGGATGTTTTATATGCATTTATATGCTATTTTATATGATTTTTGGGACTAACCTATTAACCTAGAGCCCAGTGCCGGTTTCTGTTTTTTTCGTTGTTTTAGAGTATCGCAGAAAAGGAAAATCAAACGGAGTCCAATTGACCTGAAACTTCACGGAACTTATTTTTGGACCAGAAGAAGCCCATGGAGTATCGAAGATGGACCAGGAGAGTCCCAGGCTGCCCACGAGGGTGGGGGGTGCGCCCACCCCCCTGGGAGCGCCCCCTGCCTCGTGGACAGCCCAAAGATCCACCGACATACTTCTTCCTCCTATATATACCCATATACCCTAAAAACTTCGAGGAACAGAATAGATCGGGAGTTTCGCCACCAGAAGCCTCCGTAGCCACCGAAAACCAATCTAGACCCATTCCGGCACCCTGCCGAAAGGGGGGAATCCCTCTCCGGTGGCCATCTTCATCATCCCGGCGCTATCCATGACGAGGAGGGAGTAGTCCACCCTTGGGGCTGAGGGTATGTACCAGTAGCTATGTGTTTGATCTCTCTCTCTCTCTCGTGTTCTTGAGGTGGTACGATCTTGATGTATCGCGAGCTTTGCTATTATAGTTGGATCTTATGATGTTTCTCCCCCTCTACTCTCTTGTAATGGATTGAATTTTCCCTTTGAAGTTATCTTATCAGATTGAGTCTTTAAGGATTTGAGAACACTTGATGTATGTCTTGCCGTGCTTATCTGTGGTGACAATGGGATATCATGTGATCCACTTGATGTATGTTTTGGTGATCAACTTGCGGGTTCCGCCCATGAACCTATGCATAGGGGTTGGCACACGTTTTCATCTTGACTCTCTGGTAGAAACTTTGGGGCACTCTTTGAAGTACTTTGTGTTGGTTGAATAGATGAATCTGAGATTGTGTGATGCATATCGTATAATCATACCCACGGATACTTGAGGTGACATTGGAGTATCTAGGTGACATTAGGGTTTGATTTGATTTGTGTCTTAAGGTGTTATTCTAGTACGAACTCTATGATAGATTGAACGGAAAGAATAGCTTCATGTTATTTTACTACGGACTCTTGAATAGATTGATCAGAAAGGATAACTTTGAGGTGGTTTCGTACCCTACAATAATCTCTTCGTTTGTTCTCCGCTATTAGTGTCTTTGGAGTGACTCTCTGTTGCATGTTGAGGGATAGTTATGTGATCCAATTATGTTATTATTGTTGAGAGAACTTGCACTAGTGAAAGTATGAACCCTAGGCCTTGTTTCAACACATTGCAATACCATTTGTGCTCACTTTTACCATTAGTTACCTTGCTGTTTTTATATTTTCAGATTACAAAAATCTATATCTATCATCCATATTGCACTTGTATCACCATCTCTTCGCCGAACTAGTGCACCTATACAATTTACCATTGTATTGAGTGTGTTGGGGACACAAGAGACTCTTTGTTATTTGGTTGCAGGGTTGTTTGAGAGAGACCATCTTCATCCTACGCCTCCCATGGATTGATAAACCTTAGGTCATCCACTTAAGAGAAATTTGCTACTATCCTATAAACCTCTGCACTTGGAGGCCCAACAACGTCTATAAGAAGAAGTTTGTGTAGTAGACATCAAGGCGGCGAGTGCGTGGGGACCGAGGGCGCAGGTGACGAGAGGGAAGGCGACGCGGGATCGGGGCTGGGTAGCCGAGGAGAGGCGGCCGGCGAAGTCGAAGGCAACCGATAGAGGGCCTGCCTGTAGGACAGGGCGGAGCCGCCCGAAGAAGGGCTTGACTCCAACCAACGGACCTCACAGGAGCGTCCTATGGCCCCAAAGGTGGACGGCGGGGCCGAGGGCGCGGGTGACGAGGGGGCAGGCGATGCGGGCACAGGGCTGGGCAGCCGAGGAGAAGCGGTCGGCGAAGTCGAAGGCTTCATCTTGAGATGTTGTAAAAAGGAAAATGCAAATTTACCTTCTGGATAACTCGAGAACCATACATATGGAGGCTTAGGTCTAAAACATTCCCTCGATTAGATTAGCAATGAGATTCCTAAGAGAATCTCCAATAGGCGTCCAAAAATTGCTCCGTGCGCTAAAATTTAGATTTTTTTTGGCGCTGGACAGCTCCAGCAGAAGTTGTAAAATAGCGCATACGCAAAAATGGTTAAGCACGCGCTGAAAAACGCTATCGCATGCTGCAAATTTGAGGCGCTGGATTGTGCGCGCTTCACAATTTATACTGCGTGTTTTTGACATCTAATAAGGTAATGTTGGGCCCGACGTGCTAAAAGTGCTACAATGACGCACTAAAAGTGCTACAATGATGCGCTAAAACTATTTTAGGGCGTGAAACTTTTATGCACCTGTTGGAGGTGCTCTAATGTAGATCGGTGGTCCATGCTCAAGAAGTTGTTCAAAGAGATAAGTATAAGAGTTTATATCCAAGGGCATCACTAGGCATCAAACTACTAATTTTTCACTTTCTATCAGACTAGTCGTAGACCGTTCGATCAGAACCATGATAGACGTCCAATGCATTAGTTAGGCTGTGCGTGAATAGCTAAGAGGGTGCTTGGATCCAAGGAACTTATTTTAGTCTGACTAAAAATAGTCTCTTTAAGAGGCTAAAGTTCCAAGCACCCCCGACTAAAGAGGGGCTAAAACTAGTCTTGAGACTAAAATGTTTTAGCCAGGGGTACCCCTACTAAAATGTGGATTAGTCCTCTCTCTCCTCATTTAATTCCTCTTCTTTAACACAGGCAAGTTCTGGATTGGAGGGTTTGAAGAATAATAAATGCTCATTAACTTGATTTTAGTCTCTTTAATATTTGGATACAAGCATGGGTGAGGCTACCAAGTTTTAGTCCCACTACTTTTAGTCATGAGACTAAAACGTATCAAGCACCCTCTAATTTGCCTCGTTAATTGGTTGCATGGTCATAACTATTCCCACGTCCATTGGACTATTCGCCGTTGAACTAATCTAAATTTACATTTACACGTTTACACAACTATTAAACAATCAAATAAGAACTTATTTACGTGCACTCAGCAATTAGTTCCACAATCCCGCATGAACCAATCAGCACCACACGATTAGGACCACAATTCTAAATCTAATAGTCATCATTGATCTAATATCTCTATTGTGTGCATGTAGCAATTTCCTTTGGCTGAGCGTGCTCCACCAACGGAGGAATATTCGAACTACCAAGCCCGCGTGCATCCTGTCCCGTATCCTGTTCACGTTGCGAAATTAAAGGCTAAAATTGAGGGCTTTGTTTTAGATAGGTGAGAGGATTAGTGCATGTACCTTCCAAAACACACGTCGCCCCGCATCCCACGCCCCGCGCCGGCATCCTCCATGCGTCTCATCGTAGAAGCAGGAGACGTGCCGCGCCCGGCAGCGTTCGGCGGCCGAAGGGGGAGACGTGTCACGCCCAGCCACCGTCGCAGCCCCAATCATGCCGCGTCCTGCCCCTTGTCCTGTCACCTGTCAGATGTTCGTGCGGCTAGGACACCGCTCGACGATGCCGCCGACGCAGGAATCCGTCTACCACAGAAGTTGCAAAACGGGTTCACCAGCCACCGTCACGCCTCCCTCTGTTAGCAGGGAGAGAGAGGATTTGTGGAATTGTTCGTTGTATTGCTTGAGCCTCGTGGGCATATATATAGGAGTACAATGATCAATTTGGAGTACAAGACAAGTCAGAACAAATCCTAGTCTATCTCGTCTTTCCTAATAATCACGATACTCAACATCCACCGCAGTCACAACGGTAGTGACACAGACGGTGAGACTGGAGAAGAATCCGAAGGCAAGCCGACGGACCCCCCCCCCCCCCCACAGTCGTAACGGTCGATGCATCGCGGAGTCGTGGCTGGAGTAAAAACCGACGAGGTTGCTCAAGCAAGGCGGTAGCCCTTTTTGTCGTTGTCGAGGTAGCCGAGAGCGTGGGTGGTGGAGTCGTGGTCGAGGTAGCCGTGCGAAGAATGTCGTGGTCGATGTCGAGTCGGGGTGGCCGGTGTCGAGGAAGTCGCCATGGAGCTGCAGGCGCAAGGGGGCGTCGAGTTAGCATGGGCGTAGTGGTGTCGAAGTAGTGGTGCACCGGAAAGGAGATGTCATTGATGACGCATCGCGGCTGGTTTGCCAAGCCCGTGGACACATCGTAGATGAAAGCACGCACTGGTGTTGCTAGCACCGGGCATGCGTAGACTGGGACCTGCACGAGATGTACGCCATGTCGAAGAAGTCGGAGAGGCCATCAGAGAAGAACTCGATGATGATTGCGGCATCCATCGGCGCGGGGCCGATGTCACCAGCGGTGGTCGGAGTAGACGAAGTGGTCGGGGTAGATGACGGCGATGCTGGCGACGGGCTGGTGCTGGACGAATACGAAGGGAGGTGGACGGGCGTCGGCGTCGGCTACGGGGGTAGCAGCGGCGGCGACCGAAGAAGAGCGGCGGCGGCGGTGGCTAAGTTAGGAGCGCGGCGGCGGTGCTCGAAGTAGGCGAGGAGAACCCAACAGCGTGACGACGACCGACGCGGACGATGGTGTTCCCGCGCCAAGGGAGGCGGCGCGGCGCATACCACGAGAAGTCAATGCGCAAGGACGGCAGTGGACCGCGGGCCGCGGCGCTACGGCCCGAAGGGGCGACGCAACGGCGGTGGGCAGGTCAGGGCGATGGCGGAAGACCTCGGGGCGGTCGTAGGGACCGCGAGCTGCGGCGCTACGGCCCGAAGGGGCAGTGCAGCGGCGGAGCGCGTGTTGGTGCAAACCGCGGGGACGGCGGCGTGGACCGCGTGCCGCGCTCGCTACGGCCCGACGGGGCGACGCAGCGGCGACGCGAGGGTCAGAGCTGCCACAGGGACGACCTGAAGCGGACGGCCTCGGGGCAGCGGTGGACCGCGGGCCACAGCACTACGGCCCAAAGGGGCGATGCAGTGGTGACGCGGGTCGGTGCAGCCGGGAGAAGAACCACGGGGCGGCGACGCTGCGGCCCGACGGGGCGGCGACGCTGCGGCCCGACGGGGCGACGCAGCGGCAGCCCGTTGCTCGATCGGTGGAGGGGCGCGCTGAACTCGGGGACGGTCTTCATGGGACCTGCGGAGGCGTGCGTAACTGACGGGCCAGGTCGGTCGCGCGGCGTAGATGAGGCGGATCGCGGCAGCGAGCGGGTGATCAAGCCGGTCGCGCGCGAGGTCAGGGACGCCGCTCGGTGGAGGCGGGGTAGCGACGGAGTCCGAGATGAAGCCGGCGATGGCAGGCGGCAGGGCGGCTATGATTGGCCGCCGCATGGCGCGAGGCCGCCAGGTCGGGGTGATGCAGGAGTCCCGGTCGGAGCAGGACGGTGACGGTCGGCGTAGATCGACGGACGGGTCGGCGGGCGAACGGCGACGGTGAAGGGCCGCCGCATGACGCGTGGCCGCCAGGTCGGGGCGATCGATGGGCAGACGCGCGAACAACGCGCGAGGCCACCGGGTCGGGACAACTGGCGGGCAGACGCGCGGACGACGCGCGAGGCCACCAGGTCGATGAAGAAGCCGGCAAATCGCGTCGGTGTTGGAGTAGAGGCGTACGGGGTCGACGGCGGCGGTGGGCGACACAAACCGATCAAGATTAGATCGAAAAATCAAAAAGAAAAACGTCGATCAAAACGACCGGCAAGAGAGCGAAAACCCGGAGCAAGGGCTCGGGAAAAAGATTCTCTAGGACAGCCGGCCAACACGGCCGGCGGACGAACGTTAGGTATTGGGCGGCGCGGCCCCCGACGGCGGTCATGGAGGCCGACCGTCCCGGGGGCGGCGCGCAAGTGCGGAAGCGGCGGCGGCGGCTAGGGTTTAAGTTCAACTTGCGATAGATACCATATTAGAAAGGAGAAAGAAGATTTTTGGAATTGTTCATTGTATTGCTTAAGCTCGTGGGCATATATATATATATATGAATGATCTATTTAAAATACAAGACAGGTCAGAACAAATCCTACTCTATCTCGTCTTTTCTAATAATCACGATACTCCACCCTACCCGCCATTCTCACGCGCACCTTCATCGCGTCGCTGTCGAGGCTGGATCTGATGTTGCCCCCTCTACGTCATCTGAATCCTGCAAGGTTGACCACTTGAGCTTTCTTTCACAGCTCACTGCCAAATGGACGCTGTTAATTTATCTTGCATTTCTGCCTCCTTGACATTATCGTTTGTATTTACAGCATAAACATGATTTAGATGCTCAGGTACAGGTTGCATTCTTGGGTGAGCTGTAGATTTTGTTTCAGTGCGAGACAGTTTTTTTCTTTCATTTTTATTTTGCTCCTCATTCCGTCTAGCTAGCATAGGATTACACCACCGATCATGCTTATCAGGATTTGCTGCACAACATGGTGCCCGCACATGCCTGCATATTTGTTGGAATTTGTGTCAAAAACTGATATATTATAAGGCATACTCCCTACTAACATGCTACTTGGTAATCACAGGATATATACCTATTCTCCATTCCTTTTTTGCTTCAGTTCTAGAAGAATAATCTTTTACCTTCTGTTACAATTTTTAAGTGAGGAATTGTTCTCCCAAAGTTAAGTGATATACGTAAATATAGGATGTGGAATTACCTCACATGCACACGCACACGCGTGCGCGCACACACAGATCAAGTAGCATATTGGTTTAGATAAATGATAGGTTTCCAACGTGTCGGAAACGAGTATGGAGTTGAGTTCTAACTTTTATTACCACTGATCGCAATGGCGCAAGATGTTCCTTTGCTAATTTTATGTGGGTACGAGTTTCTTTTGAAAGTGCATCTGGCTAAATGTTGATCTTCAATGTTATTTCATGGTAACCTTTGTTCTAAGGAAAATATGCTTATTAGTACTCTTGATTATTTATGTAATTTTTGCAGGCTTTCTCTCAGCTTTGTTCTCAACAGTGGGCTTTGCTGATGGTTTTGTCCAAAATAAGGTATTTCAACGGAAATCATATGGCATGCATGGATTAAATCTTGAACTTTGCTACTAAATATTTGTACTAAACATGGTGTAAGTTGCTTGTCATAATCCTAGCTCTCATTGGTTGATTTTCATGATGGTGCGTACATTTTACTGAGGTTATCCTCTAAAAACGATTTTTATATCTGTGGTCTTTTTAGTAATGGGCACTGTAACTTAAAAATGGTGTGTATTTCTAGACTCGCATGTATAGTATTTTGATGTAAACATGCATGCTTCTGTGGTATACTATGGTGGACTATCATGCTTGATGACAAGAGATATGCTGTTTTTTTAAAAAAAAAAGGGACATCCCCGGCATCTGCATTAGAATGATGCATACGGCCACCTTTATTAGTAAGCAAAAAGGCTCAACAATAGTCTTAAAGTCTCAAACAAAAAGCTGCTCACAAAGAGCTAAGGAACAAAAATAAAAGCCACAGCCGGCTGGCAAAAGAGAGATAGGAGAACTAATTGCCTATCATATTACATGACCGCCATCCAAACCGCACTACTAGGAAAAGGGCTATAGATAGGATTGATACTAATGGCGCACCATGGAAGCAGTGCGTCACTACTATATACTAATGGCGCACCGGTTGGTGATGCGCCATTAGTATGGAAGACGCTAATGGCGCACCAGAAACAGGGTGCGCCACTAGTATTAATTTTTTTCCATTTTTTCATACAAACTAATGGCGCATCGGGTCGAAGTGCGCCATTACTAGTTCTAACTAGTAATGGCGCACCAGGCAGACAGTGCGCCATTACTGTAAAAAAAATTATTCTTTTTTTTGCAAAACTACTAATGACGCACCGTTTCACAGTGCGCCATTACTAGTTTAAACTAGTAATGGCGCACTATTACCCGGTGCGCCATTAGTATATATTTTTTTTACTTTTTTGCAAAACTACTAATGGCGCACCACCTGCAGGTGCGCCATTAGTAACCAGGGTTACTAATGGCACATTTGCTGGTGGTGCGCCATTAGTAACCTGGGACCCAACAAGATATTTTGGACAGCCCCACACCTACCCACTCACTTTCCCCACTTCATTCCCTCCACCTCTTTCTCCAAGCTTTCGGCTGCCTCCTCCTCCTCACCTCATTTCCACCATAGATTCATCAAAATTAAGTGGTGAAATTACCTTTTTTTGATAGGTAAGTAAGGGAAAAGCTATCTTCATGATGTAGATCTACTTTTTTTCTCTCTAGCTCGCTCCAACAACGTGCACATGCACTTTTTGTGGCCTAGCTAGATCTATGTATGTTTGTGGTGTTGAATATGTTTGTGGTGTTGCATATATGTTTGTATTTGAAGGTACCGGTATTTGAAATGCGATAGTTGCCAATATTTTGCCGGAATGTTTTGATTCATTTCCGTTTCGGCGAGAATTTTGGCACTATGCATTCTTTTTGGTCCTATTTTTAGGGAAGGTCATGCCAAATTTTTTCTTGGTTCTAAAATATCGTTTTGCTCTACCCCGCAGGCGACCATGGTCTGCACGATGACTGAAGGCATCGTGAATAGGTTTTTGAGCTCCGCGAAGGCCGAGATGGTTCAAAAGAATGAGACGGAGATAAGATGTCCGTGTCGAAGATGCAAGCTGAAGAGCCTTATTGCGGACCCGGATTCCGGGCAGGTGCGGGACCACCTGCTCTTGCGTGGTTTCATGGATGGCTATCGGTGGCAAGGTGATGAAGATGACTATGAAGTCGTCCATGGGGGCCGGGAAATAAATGAGGAAGGGAAACAAGACAAGTACCACCGCGGCGAGGGCGGGCGAGAAGACGAAGAATCTCCAGGACATGATCACGACGGTGATGTTGTACACAGTCATCATGTAGAAGATGTCGTACATGATGATGAGGAAGATCAAGACGAAGGGAATGATCATGAAGATGAAGATGCCGGAGCAGACGACGATGGAGGCTAGGTGCAGGACCCTCATATTCAAGAGCTACTTCTCAAGCAGACGGATAACGCAAGAGCTGCCGCCCGAGAGAAAGCCAAGCTGGATCAACTGGAGATAGACGCGGTTACTCCATTGTATGAAGGATGCAGGCCCGAGGATACCCGCCTGAAAGTAACGCTCATGGCTTTGGAGATGAAGGTAAAACACAAAATGACCGACGCATGCTTCGACGAGAACATGTCATTCTGGCACGAACGTCTTCCCAAGGGGAACAAGTGCCCGACCAGTTTCGAGGAGGCGAAGAAAATCGTGTGTCCTCTGGATTTACCACATGTGAAATACCATGTGTGCATGAACAATTGTATCATTTATCGGGACGAGCACGCGGAGTCTACCATATGTCCGGTGTGCGGCGTCAATCGATACAAGAAGAGGAAGAAAGCTCCTCGAAAATCGGTGTGGTACTTTCCGATCACTCCTCGTCTGCAGCGGTATTTCGCGGACCCTAAGGTAGCAAAGCTCCTGCGTTGGCACGCGGATAGGGAGGAGAAGAAGCGGGAAGATGACGGAAATGATCCGGAGATAAATAAAAAAGACAAGATGCTGAGTCACCCTAAGGATGCGAGCCAGTGGCAAGCGTTGAACTTCAAATACCCAGAATTTGGGAAGGATCCAAGGAACATCGTGCTGGGCGCGAGCACCGATGGAGTCAATCCGTTTGGCAGCCAGAGAAGCACACATAGCACCTGGCCTGTGTTTGTGTGGATGTACAACCTTCCCCCCTGGTTGTGCATGAAGAGGAAGTACATTCACATGAGTATGCTAATTGAAGGGCCGAAACAACCAGGGAACGACATCAATCTGTATCTGGGGCTGCTGAAGGAGGAGCTAGACACGCTGTGGAAAACGCCAGCCAATACGTGGGACGCCGCAGAGAAAGAATATTTCCCTATGAGAGCCGCACTGCTCACGACGGTGCACGACTATCTCGGTTACGGATATCTCGCGGGGCAGGTAGTCCACAGATTTTCTGAATGCGTAAGGTGCATGGATGACACAACGTATCGCCAGCTAGATAGAGATCCCGGGTCTTCAAAAACCGTGTTCATGGGACATCGAAGGTGGCTTCGCGACGATGACCCGTGGAGGAAACGCAAGGATCTGTTCGATGGTGAAACCAAACCCCGAAAACGCCCGTGTACGAGGAGCGGCGAGGAAATAGACGAGTTGTTGAAAAATTGGAAAGACTGCCCACTGCCGGGAAAGAAGCAAAAGGCGCCAGAGCCGGGAAAGAAGCGAAAGGCGCCAGAGCCGCTGCTGAAGGTATGGAAAACGAGGTTTGTTTTCTGGGACTTGCCGTACTGGAAGATCCACCGTGTGCCTCACAACCTTGATGTCATGCATATCACGAAGAACGTGTGCGAGAGTCTGCTTGGTACCCTGCTCAACATGCTAGAGAGGACCAAAGATGGGCCGAAAGCAAGGGCAGACTTGAAATCAATGGGCATCAGGCAGGAGCTTCACGCTAATGATGATGATGATGATGATGATGATGATGAGGCGAAGCAGGACACAGAAAGTCGTCGCAAAGGCAAAAAGGCCAAGAAGACCAGAAATGACTACCCTCCCGCGTGCTTCACTCTAAGTTAGGAGGAGATCGAGCAGTTTTTCACCTGCCTCCTAGGAGTAAAACTTCCTTACGGTTACGCGGAGAAGATAAGCAGATACCTAGACCCAGCGAAGCAGAAGTTCAGCGGGATGAAGTCTCACGACTGTCACATGCTGATGACGCAGATACTTCCAGTTGCAATCCGTGGGATCATGGACGCGCACGTCCGTGAAACGCTATTTGGCCTATGCAACTTTTTCGACGTCATCTCTCGGAAGTCGATTGGCGTGAGGCAACTCAGAAGGCTACAGAAAGAGATCGTGGTGATACTATGCGAGCTTGAGATGTACTTCCCGCCCGCATTCTTCGACGTTATGGTGCATCTGCTGGTCCATATCGTGGAGGATATCATCCAACTCGGGCCGACGTTCCTGCACAGCATGATGCCGTTCGAAAGGATGAATGGTGTCATCAAAGGATACGTTCGCAACATGTCACGTCCAGAGGGAAGTATAGCCAGGGGCTTTCTGACCGAAGAGTGTATCTCCTACTGCACGAATTATCTAGGCATCGAGAACCCCGTTGGTCTGCCCGTCAACAGGCACCTCGGCAGGCTCGCTGGATGGGGTCACCGTGAGGGTCGCCGCGAAATGCATGTCGACTTCGAGGGTCGACTCGCCGACTTTGAAAGAGCAAACCTAGTCGCGCCACAACACATAGACGTGGTCGATCCTTGGGTGGTAGAGCACAAAACCTTTATTGAGAAGACGTACAATGACCGAGGCCAACAGAGGACGGACGGAGATATACTCAAAGAGCACAACTCATGTTTCACGCGTTGGTTCAAGCAGAAGCTTCTGTCGTACCCTTTGCATGAGGATTCTTCCGCGGAAGAACAACTCATATTCGCCTTGTCACAGGGCGCCGAGCACAACCTGATGACCTATGAGGCGTACGATATCAACGGCTACACATTCTACACCGAGGACAAGGACATGAAGAGCGATGGTTATCAGAACTCCGGGGTAACGATGGAATCCTACACTGGTAACGACAAGGACAGATACTACGGAAGGATCGAGGAGATCTGGGAGCTGAGCTACGCTGGAGAGAAGGTCCTGATGTTCCGTGTCGATGGGCCAAGAGCGTCCTAAAAGAAGACTGGTATTTCACCACCATGGTTATACCCGAAGCCAAATCCAAGACCGCGGGCGCAAATGTCACCGCGAAAAATGAGCCATGGGTACTGGCTTCCCAAGTGGACCAATGCTTCTTCATTACCGACCCGTCAAAGCCCAGTCGTGTTGTCGTGAGGAGAGGCAAAAGGAAGATCATCGGATTGGATGGAGTAGCCAATGAGCAAGATTTCGACAAGTACGGCGACCCGAAGATCGAACATGACGACGACGATGAAGTAGCAGCACACACCACAAGAAGAAGCAGGACCACCCTACCTAAAGGACGTCCGTTCCACAGAAGAACTCCATTTGCGAAAAAGAAGGGCAAGAAGATTGTGAACAGATAGCTAGCTAAGATCGATTGTATTTAAATCGTAGTCTTCATTTCTCGATTGTATTTCATGGGCACTTTTTGATATCATGAATATTTTTAAATTTCATGGGCACTTTTTGAATTCATGAGGACACTTGATCTCGATCCCCCTCCATCTCGATCCCACCCGCACCCTCCCCCGCTAGCTCCACCGCTGCCGACGACCCACCACAACCCTCCCTTGCTCCACCGCCGCCGACGAGCACCCGGCCCCCCGCACCCTCCCCCGCTCCACCGCCGCCAACGGGCACCCCCCGCACCCTCCCCCGCTCCACTGTTCATTTTCCACCGCAACAAATTTGAACATATTTTTTAAAAAATTATTACTGTTTTTATAAAAAATATTACTGTTATGATTTAAACAAGTTTGAACGTATTTAAACACAAATAAATATAAAAAACAGCATTTAAAATGCATAAAAATATATTGGGGAGCCTAGGAATCAAACCCAAGACCTCCTGGTGTGTGTGCTGTGTGTTGACCAGTCAGGCTAGTGGGTGGGTTCTGTTGTAGATAGGGTTAGGTTGTAGATATGGCTAGTGGGCTAGATTAAAACAAAATTCTAATGGCGCACCGAGGGGTGGTGCGTCATTAGAATAGTCGTACTTATGGCGCACGAGGGGGTGGTGCGCCATTAGAATAGTCGTACTTATGGCGCACGAGGGGGTGGTGCGCCATTAGAAAGCTTTCCCCCACACTAAATCCCCAATCTCTCCCCTGCCTCATCGATCTCACCCGCTGCCCCCCGTGTTCACCGTCCCCCTCGCCGCCCCCCTCGCCTCCTTCGCCGTCCCCGAGCAGCGTGGCCAGTCCAAACCAGGGAGGAGTGCCCTGACGGGCTGGGAAGCTGCTGCTGCCAAGTGACTCTCGAGGAGGACCGCCGCCGCAGATCGAGGAGGACCGCCACCGTAGATTGAGGACCGCCGCACCGACCAACCTCCTTGCTCACGCCACCAGAACCCGCCCGCCTCTCCCCGACGCTGGCGCGCTAGCCAGCAGGTGAGTGAGGCGACCCTACCCCAATCCCATCTCCTAGTTGCCGCGGCCTTGCCTGGCACTCCGAGCAATCCGTAAGCGCCGCCCGCCCCAACACTCCCCCCTTCCTCCTTCTTCCCCAGTCCGCCCTACTGCGTATTCGTGCCGAATCCGTCCCCTGCTCCTCCGGGCCTGCGGAATCAGAGCAGATTTATACTGGTCGTGTGTTGATTGAATGCCATGGCTGCGCTCTGACGCGATGCGTAGGTGGGTGGGCTGGCGCGTGAGAGGGCGGATGCGGCCGTGTGATTAGTTGTCGTGTTGATGCGTAGGTGCCAGGGCATGATCGGTACAACGCGTAGCTGGGGGCAGGGTGCGATCCATGGATCTCTATGTGTGTTCTTCCATGTTTATAGTGGGGAAAACCTGAGACCTAGCCATGTCATTTTGGACTAAGTTAGGGCTCCCTATGGTTGTTGGTGTTACCTGCAGTGGTGGAGGATCTTGTATTCACAATGTTGGTTCAGTACTCTGTATTATGCTGTCGAAGCCAGAGTTTGTGTTTTTCTAGAACAAAAACATGTGAGGCATGCCTGCTATTTACTTGAGCAACAAATGGGAACTGAGTTTGCTTTTGGACAGCCCTTTGATGTCTAGTGCAGTGAGTATCCTTGTTATAGTTAGAATTTAGTATAGCATGGCTACAGATTGCCTTGGTTTTTGGGTAAACTGAGAATTTGATGCATTTTTGTTGAGCCGCTAGTCAGTTCTTGGGGATTACATGCCTGCATTTATGTGGGGCATATGGCCATAAAGTAACTATTCCATCAAATTGTGAGCTTAATATATTTTAATTGAGCTGGTCAGTATTATCACACTATTCGTAACCGTCAATGCGACTCAATGATCAGGTGTGCAATAAACGTATATTTTGTCTTTTAGGTGAGGTATAGAATGAAGGATGAGTAGGAAACCTGTTGGCTCTTCTTGATGTATCTGGCCGCAAAGAAAAATGGAAACCTATACTTGTGACACTATGTGGTTGTACATAAATCTGGTTTGCTTCATTAAATAAAACATTATTGGCAAGTGCAGTCTTGTTACTCCTAGGTATCTACAAATGAGTAGATGAATATTTGTTACTCCAAGAATGTGAACACTTGGTCCATATTCATTTGCAGTGAACATACATTTTCATTGTTCTTATATTATTTGCTTGATGTCAGATTATGCTATGAGGATATTAGTCTAAGCCCAGTCTTGGATGCATTGTTTTATCCTGCGGTGGTTAAACCGGTTCTGAAAATTATCTAGTTTGACCTGTACTTGTCCAGCTATCATAATCTATTCTTTGACCATGGCAGTAGCTGGCATTTTGTTATGATAATTTCAGTATATATCTTACTGTCCTTTGTTGATCTCGTTGTATTTTCAATTCACAGGCAACTCTCCGACGAAGTCTCCTCCAGGTAATATATGTCTCATGCTTTCTAAAGAGTACTAGTATACTGACTAAACTATCCACTTTCTATGCTTAGCTCCTCTGTTGTCTGAATCGTGACACTTTGCCAGCTGAAACTTGCCTATCACACTGTCGCTGCATTGCTCAACTAAAAACACAAATATTTGTAGTTTTTGCTTGTCATAATGCAACTAAGCATACTAGTCTCAACTAAGCATACTAGTTTTTTGTAGTGAGACAGTAAGATAGTGAGACAGTAAGAAGGAAACTTCCCAGATTATGTAGAAAGAAAATACTTGGTTTGACAGCAAGTACCATGACATGAATCAAAAAACATATACGGTGGGAAAAATAAAATGGCAGAAACCTGGGAGGTTCTGGTTTGCTGTATCTCCACCAGTTTGGGTTGGTGAATGTGGATGATTTTTTTATCCTGTGAACTCATTGTACTGCTACAAGAATTTGGTATCATCATGGTGTAATTTTGTTAACATTCTGGTTTTGTTAGATAGTGGCTACACTAATCTAGAGTGATACAATTTTCCTTCCCATTTGGTATCATCATGTTCAGTGTATACAGTTATAACATCATGTGGGTTTTTTAAGTCTGTTTACAGCTCATGTGGGTTTTAACATCATGTGGGTTGGTGAATGTGGATGATTTTTTTATCCTGTGAACTTGAATGTTGCAATGCTGTTTTCTTCAGAGGCTACTGTCAAAAACTTGAGCTACTGTCTTGCAAAGATGATGATCATCTTGCTAGTTTGCTGGGTTTTGTCTCCGACCATTGTGTCGTGATGAATTTGCAGGTACCCCGAGTTGCCCTTGAGTTTGCCGGAATGTCGATTAACTTCCGTTCCAGCAAATTCGGGTACTCCATATGTCCTATTTTCAGCAAAGGTCATGCTAAAATTTTCCGTGAATTTTAGCATGACTTTGCTAAAAATAGGACATATGGGGTACTTGCGACTAATGCATGGGTCGGGGTATCTTAGTACTTAGTTAAGTAGGATCAACTGCCCTGCCATTCTTGCTGCATTAAACCATAGGTGGCAATAGAGCCAAGTTATTAGGCCCAACTTAGAATTCTCCTTAGCATCGATAAACCCTAGATGATAAACCCAACATAGGTGGCAATAGAGCCAAGTGATTAGTGCCAAGTGATTAGGCCCAACCTAGGGTGCCTCGGCATCGATAAACCCTAAATGATGAAAACTTAACTTGGCTGCCCCAGATGCCTCGGTGTCGATGAGAACCTAAATGATGTACGCTTAGGCTTTTAGGGTGCCTCGGCGTCGACAAACCCTAAATGATGAAAGCTTAGGCTTTTAGGGTGCCTCGGTGTCGACAAACCCTAAATGATGAGACCATGATCTTGTTCCTTGACAATAACCAACTTTTTGACCAAACTTTTTTCCTATTTAGAGCGAAACATGGCCCACAACGATGAGGCCGGTGGTTCCGGCAGCAAGCAATTCTGGGAGCTGTCCCAGGAGATGGAGGAACAACCTCACCGCTATGAGGACGCCGCGGAAGACACCGATCCTGATTACACAACCCCTAGTGGCGTCGGGGATGACACCACTGATGGTGCCGCCGAGGATGCCACCACTGATGATGGCGGCGCACACACAGATGGCAGCCAACCGAAGAAGCAAAGGAAGGACCGGCGCCCGAATGCGCTCCGCACCCTCAAGGAGGAATTCACTCAAGTGGACTCCGACGGGAATCCAACAGAGCCCAAACATATAGTCAAGGGGTACTCGGTTCAGCTCGGGTGCATTCTCCGGAGCACCGTCTCGATCAACACCGAGAACCTTAGGCATAAGGACCGAGGGAATTTGCGCAACCTCCTCTTCACGAAGCTGCACGAACGATATAAGTTCCCCGCCGAATTTGAAAACACATGCCTCTCAGGGAATAAAGTGAACAGTGCCGCCCTCACGAAGATGAGCACGGCCCTGTCTACTTGGAAAAGCGCGGTGAAGAGAATGATTGATAAAGGTGATAGTTATGAGAAGATCAAGGCGAAATATCCTTTGATGAGCGAAGATGAGTACAAGGAGTTCAAGATCAAGTGCGAGAGCAGTGCAACCTCCGAATCAAGTCAGTGGGGGAAAGAAATGCGGGAGTTGAACTTAGGGGAACACAAACTCGGTCCCGGCGGTTACAGAGTGGCGGAGCCTATATGGGACAAGGAGGACGCGGAGCGTGCCGAGCAAGGCCTACCGGCCCGCTTCGAGAAATACAGCGGTGACAAACAGACTAGGAACTATGTCAGGGCCCGGTACAAGGAGGACCCGATAACAAAGGAGCTTACCACGGATCCGAAGACCAGGGCGCTTGAGCTTCTTCTGGTAAGGAATACACCCCCGCGTAATTAGCTCCATATGGTTGGACTCTAATTAATCCCCAATATTTCTAAATGGTTCACGTTCCTTTCGCAGGACACTGAAAGCAGTAGCGCGGGGTCGTCTAAGAGCTCCCCTTTCGACACCCCTTTAAATAGGGCGTTGAACATAATGAAAAACAAGGATAAGCTCACTAAGCTGACGTCAGTTGGTCGTGTGGCCGGCAAAGGCTTGTCCACAAAATGGGGGTCATACTATACCGCTGGTGTGCGGAAGGAGAAAAAGACCAGCTCGGAAAGCCAGACGCGCGAGGTTGAAGAACTCAAGGCACAAGTGGCGCGGATTCCGGAGCTTGTCCAAGAGCAAGTGCAACAACAACTTGGAACGACGCTCAACGCCATGGTGCCTACGTTGATTCATGGGTTGACGACGTGGATTGCGGGCGGCCAACAGGGGCCTCCCCCGGTTCCCAGCTTCACGGCCAGCAACTCGCACAACGCGCAGGCGGCACCATTGGTGTCTCCGGCGGAGGCGGTATTCGTGTCTCCGGCGCCGGCACGGGCATTGGAGCTTAATGCACCCGGGTGTATGCCGGCCGGCACCTCACCAACAAGCGCCCCCTCCGTCAGTTGCACGCCCGCCGTTGGCGGTGCCTCGACATTAGCCGAGCTCGACGGCATCACGGTAACTAAGCCTCTCGGCCGATGACTTCATCTCCTTGCCTTTGACTGGGCATCCCTGACGCCCTGTACATGTTTTCGCAGGGCATCGCCGACGTTCCTTGCACTCTTCTGCACTTCGTGGGCGCCGAGTTGGTCGATGTCGCCAAGGGCAGAATCGTTCAACCGGGCAACCCCATGTTCCATGGTAATCCGATGCCACCCACAATGTATAGGGTTGAAGTGGTTCGGGTGCTGCCAGGCTGCGACGAGCTGTTACCTCCGATTCGACCCGCTGGGGCCGACGAAGAAGATGAGATGACCCTCAGCGCATGCGTAAACTGGCCCCTGCTTTGGCCGAAGAGCCAGATTCTTTTGGGGGCGGGGGACACCACCCCACAGACAAGACCGCCAGTCGTGCCGGCGCCAAGCCATGGCAAGAACGCCACAACGCTACCGGACCTGCCGGACATCCCTATGGCACAGGATCCGGACAGCCCTATGGCACAGGATCCGGACGGCGACGACAACGACGACGGTACATTTACCAACGTTGATAAGTACTTTGCCGAACATGGTTACGCTGACGATTTCTGCGGGCCTCTTTCTCAAGAACCCAACCAAGACCACCGCGATCTAGCTGGTACGGCGGAGAATTCCAATTGCAACAGGCGTCGTCTGGCGTTCAGTTCTCAGGACACGCCTCCAGCTCCTGCCTTCACCGAGCCTCAGATAGTTGAGGTGCGAAATATTATCAGCCCCAACACGCTCAAGAAGGCGGTCTGTGAGCAGAACTCGGTCCCATTACAGGAGATCAAGAAGAAGGGACGGAAACGAAAGACTAACAAGGGCGCCGGTGCGAGCCAGCAGGCACCGAGTTCGATCCGTACTCAGGACGGGCCACCTTCACCTAAGGATATCTCGAGGAGGGTGCATGTGGCGGGTAGGGCGATGCTACCGCCAAATATGCTGAATGCTGCAACCGGTGCTATGCGGAGTCTGCACGACAGTGTTCTTTATTTGGAGAAGCGGCGTCTCAGAGAGAAGGATGTGGCATACCCGGTTTTCATGGCCAAGGTGCCAGAGGGCAAGGGCTTTGTGGATGGCGACATCGGGGGTACGATCGTCCTGCGGTTTGATGACATCTTTGCTATGTTTAACCTTCATCCGCTGCACTACACCTTCGTTCGGCTGTTTTCGCTGAGTATGGAGATGCGGATCATTAGAGATAAGACCCCGGACATCGTGATAGTCGACCCCTTCTACATGCGTGCCAAGCACTTGAGCAGCGCTGGGGACCGCCAAGTTGCGAGTTCACACCTCGAAGGCATCATTCTGGCAAACCCAGATAAGGATAACTTCCTTGTGGCTTACTTTCCCGAGTAAGTCATCCCTTAACCGCCCCGTAACATATGATTTATTAGATTTCGATCGTTCTTTTTTTTCTAACATTCTGTGTTCTGTGCAGTGACACACATTACACACTCATCCTCTTAAGCCCGAAATATTCCATGGCCACGTATTTCGACCCGAACCGTAACTCCAACATAGACTACACAAATGTCAAGAAAGTTCTTGATGATGTTCTCCCCGGCTACACCAAATCTGGAGGCACCTTCACCAGGGCAGTTCGTAAGTACGGCAAGCACATGTTCTCACACAATACGAAGTTCTGCTGCGTCAAGCAGCCGCCTGGCGGTCAAAAGGATGCCTACTACGCCCTCCATCACATGCGGGCGATCGTAAGGGACCATCATCAACTTCTGCTACCAGATAATCTCAAAGATTGGGCCGCGAGCTTGTCGGCAGTCCAGGACGCGGACCTCAGACAAGAATTCTTTTGCATCCAGTCGGAGTTTGCGGACATCATCCATCAAGATGTCCTTCATACCTCGGGGCAGTTCTTCCTCAGATATCAACCGTCCAACAGTGAGATAGATGAAACGCTACAAATGCAGGGTGACAACGACCGTGATTTCATGACCATCACGACAGACGGCGGCTTCATCCACGTTCCTGTCGGATGAGTCGAGTCGAAAGTAGTGATGTGTAGTTCTGAAATATTGATTGGCTCATGTTGTAATTATACTTTAATGAATTCGTATGTCTCTTTGGTTTGAACAGTCGTTCAACTTAGATGTAATCGATGCTATTTATTAGTAGGACCATGAATCGTGCTATTAATGTCTTGCTTTTCTCTTCCGATCCTTTTGTTGCATACTTACATATTGCTTATGTATTGCCTGTTGTTTGGCTTGTGCATAGAGATGCCGTCGTATGTCGTGTACAAGGGTAAGGTTTCCGGAGTCTACGACGACTGGGAGGAGTGTCGGAGACAGGTTCACGGTTTCAGCGGTAACAGTTACAAAGGGTACACCACTAGGGCGGAGGCCGAATGTAGATACGCCCGCTATCTAGCGGGAGAGAGGAGGGAGCGTTGGAGGAACCGGATGAAGACCAGTTTGATCGCGATGATGCTCATCGTGATGACCACAGCTCTCTTCTATGTGATGGTAGTTTAGATGATCGATATCAACTTTTAGTGTGAAGGCAAACTCGATACTCGCGGTCTTGAGACTTGTAATGTTTTATCTTTGTTCGGTCTTTTGAATTCGGAGACTAATATGATGAATTGTATTCGGAGACTAATCTTCTATTGTATTTGATGAATCTGATGCTGCTGTGTGCTGCTGTCTATATTCTGTCCAATAATATATTTTGTAACCTGTGCAAAAGTCAGAAAAGCAAAAAAAATAAAACCTAATATTCATACTAATGGCGCACCACACAAGACACTAATGGTGCACTGTGATCATCACACTAATGGCGCATTAACTGCTGGTGCGCCATTAGAATGCCAAAGCACATGGGTACATATGGCCCCCTGGGAGGCATTCTAATGACGAACTGCAGGCTATACTAATGGCGCACTACGTGGTGCGCCATTAGAATACCAGATACTAATGGCGCACCAGTGGTGCGCCATTAGAATTTAATTCTAATGGCGTGATGCCGATGGCGCACCGGTAGTGCGCCATTAGAAGGCAAATTCGGTGCGCCACTAGCATGCCTTTTCCTAGTAGTGCCGGCTGAAAATATCTCGTACGTACTACCATCTCCCAGCGGATAGATCTAGTAACTAAACGCTCCCTGGTCTCCATCGGAGTGAGTAACGACTACATACGGATCAACGCAATGGCTCGAAAGATAACCTGCAAAAAATGAGTATGTGTTGTTCTATTAAAGACCAAATCATTTTTGCAATTCTAGATAGCCCATAATAAAGCACATACTCCTACACGAATGTGTCTTTCTATTTGGGACTCAATCCCATCCAGCCACGTCCCAAATAACGTGTTAATATTATTTGGAGGAGTAATATTGAAGGCTGTGTTAACCGATTGCCAAAGAATCTTTGCCAAAGGACAATCGAGAAAGAGGTGTCTGATTGTTTCATCCGTGTCACAAAAGCTACATCGAGAGGATCTAATTCAGTTGTGCTTAATCAAGTTATCCTTAGTTAAAATGACTCGTTTGTGTACAAACCACATAAACACTTTAACTCTCAAGGGAACTTTGACATACCAAACATGTTTCGAGGTAGGAATAGAACTAGAATTAATGACATCCAAATACATGGATTTAACCGTGAATTCTCCATTCCTAGTAGGCTTCCAACACAACTGATTCGGACATTGAGAGAGTTGAACATCCATCAATCTTCTCACAAGATGGAGCCAAGCTTCCCAACGGTTACCGGCTAACGCTCTCCTGAAGCTGATATTTAGAGGCGTGGACTGACATACTGATTCAACGGTTGCATCTCTCCGTTGAACAATACTATAGAGAGAAGGATACTGAAGCGCGAGAGGCCTGTCCCCTAGCCAAGTATCCTCCCAGAATCTCGTAGAAGTACCGTTACCGATGACAAACTTGGACCGATTAAGAAAAACCGATTAAACTCTCATCAGTCCTTTCCAGAAAGCCGAATCAATCGGCCTCACTGTCACCTGGGATAAAGTTTTGGATTGGAGGTACTTATTACGCAGAATCTGTGTCCATGTGGCCTCGGTCTCTCGAGAAAGCTTATACAACCATTTGCTAAGAAGACATTTGTTCTTCACCTCTAGATTTTCGATACCTAGGCCCCCTTGGTTCTTCGGTCAACAAATAATGTCCCACTTAGCTATTCTATACTTCCTCTTTGGGTCATCACTTTGCCAGAAAAAACGGGATCGATAGAAATCAAGTCTTTTCTGAACTATGACTGGTACCTCGAAAAAAGACAATAGAAACATGGGCATACTTGTGAGCATCGAATTAATGAGAATTAAACGGCCTCCATACGACATCAATTTGCCCTTACAGTAGCCCAATTTCTTCTCAAATCGATCCTCAATGCACTTTCATTCTCTATTTGTTAGCTTATGATGATGAATGGGTATACCTAAATACGTAAAAGGTAAAGCCCCCAGTTTACAACCGAACAATTGCTTATATGCCTCTTGTTCCTCATTGGCTCTTCCAAAACAGAACAATTTGCTCTTGTGGAAATTGATTTTTCGTCCGGTCAATTTTTCAAATAAGCATAACAGCAGCTTCATGTTTCTTTCTTTTACCAAGTCATGCTCCATAAAGATGATTGTATCATCTGCGTACTATAGGACATATACACCTCCATCAACTAGATGAGGTACCAAACTACCTACTTGGCCAGCATCCTTAGCCCTCCCTATTAGAATCGTCAACATGTCGACTACAATGTTGAACAGAATAGGTGACATTGGATCTCCTTGTCTCAAGCCCTTATGTGTTTGGAAATAGCGACCTATATCATCATTCACTCTAATTCCAACACTTCCTTTTTGCATGAAAGATTCCACCTGTTTTCTCCAGGCTGGATCAAAACCTTTCATCCTCAACGCTTGTTGGAGGAATGGCTATTGGACTGTGTCGTATGCTTTCTCGAAATCCACTTTGAACAATCCCATCTAGTTTTTTCATATGGATTTCATGGAGCGTTTCATGCAGGACCACCACCCCTTCAAGGATGTTCCAGTCTGGCATGAAAGCAGTTTGTGACGGCTGCTATTTCCTAACAGTGTGTTTCAAAATAGATTGACATAGTAGCACATTATCTCGCCCTTCTCACTAATTCTATGGGCATAGGTTATATCTATTTTAATGGGCAGTGTAATTTACAGGTTGCATTCACGGCATGGTGTTCTATCCTTCACTTATTTTTCAGGTTTAGCAACCTTTTTGTGCTGGTTGGTGTCAACATGGCTGAATAGGTTCTTGAGTTGCTGTACTAGCGTTTTATTTCAACTGAGATCTATAATTTTCTGATTGCTAGCTAACAAAAGTAACTTGTAAAGTATGGTACCATGTCGTATTATATATGAATGTAATTTGCCTTTTTTGTTATAATTAACTTACATTGTCAGTAAGTACTTAAAGTATATGGCAAATATGAGACATGCTTGCGAATCATCTTCTATTTTACTGATTTACTATGAAAGTATTGGTCTCCAATGTTGCGTGCGGACCAATGAGTAGCTCAATACCTTTTCAGTAGTGAATAAGGATAAATAGGATGAAGGCAATAAAATACATTTCAACGGAGATACGATAGTGTTGTACAAGTGAATTTATTGCTTGGTTTTTATAACCCCTTTCCATTTTATTATTATGCATTAGCGCCTTGTAATAGAAGATATCTCACAATCAGATTTGAAGTGAGTCTACATAAGTCAAAAGATGGTTGGACATTGTTGTCCAAAACGTTATGTTCAATATACTCCACCAGAATTCGTCGTTTATTTGTAGTCATATGCTCTTTTACCAATTGTTTATTCATTTTATATTATATTTATTTCCTGCTCATAGTCCGTTTCATGAGCAATATATTGTCCCTTTGCCCACCGTTGATCTAATCTTGGGTACTTTAAATGCATGTTCGTCATGGTTTACTTAGGCATGTGCAAATTGAGACGTGTGTTGCATATGCAAGCTTACTAGTGGATATTAACGTGCGTGAAACGTGGGCCTGGGTGGTTAGATGTTGGATCTCCGCTAATTGTTGCTTCCCTTCTGTCAAGCAAATGTGATCTGCCATACTCTTCGTACTCCATCCGCCTACATGCTTTCCGCTTCGTATTTTTCTTTGCAACAAGGATAACTGGGTAGGAGAATTTGAAATGTAATTATTTGCTTCCACCACAACGAACAATGCTTCCATGGATAGAATAATTTGCTTCCATTGTGATAGGCACTTGATTCAATCTATTTTTTTTAAAATAATTGTTTTGTTTTCAATGCAGCAAGAATAGTTTATAGACATAATTCTTTTGTTTTATTATAAATTTAGTTGCTTCATAGGTAATTTGATAATGCTTGGTACGCATGCTAATTTTGGGAAACTTGGCTCAACTTTTTTTTTCTAGTTGCTGCTAGTGCACAACATTTTTTCTTGCTTCCTACATAATTTTGTGATGCTTCATAAGTTTACGTTCCGTTCTTTTTCAATAAATAATGGAGTTACTAGAATGTGCTTATTTCCCATTTCTGCTTCGTCGGTAAACCAACATTTATGCAGGGGTAGGTGAGAGGATACATGGCCGTCTACCGACCAAAGAAACACAGAATGAACAAAGCTTCATACGGACATCGACCAGATATGATAAGCTGGACGGAACAGAAATAACTTCATGCAGGCAACAGCCAGATAAAACCATTCAAAAGGAATGAACACAGATCCATCCGGACACTGGTCAGATAGGACCAGATGGGCGGATAGGCAGGAACCAAATCGAAACAACCGGGCACGGACCAAAGGAACGAACCCAGCTTATCCAACCAGCAAGATGTCGGCTCCACGACGTTTCCAGACACACCGGCCCGAAGAACCAATTGGGTGTTGGGCAGGATAGCTGGGTGGGGTCCAAGAAAGACGTACAAGCCGCCCAACACACACACACACAGTTGGGCAGGCTCCATGCACAATGGTCACCTCTACCCGATCGCCCAAACATCATATGCCCCACACAAGTGAACGAAACGGCAGACTCAGGTCGAGGGCAACAAGCGGTAGACAGGGCGGCCTCGCACACGCCATGGGGCCATGCGTCGTGGACCCTAGAGGCCCCGGGCTCGGTGAGGAGCGCATTCGCCCTATTGGATGGCGGGGAGGGCACCAGGTAGGCATCGACGCGAGGCGTGTGCAGATCGGACGATGCAGAGGGCACTCGCTAGCGAGAATGCCCCCAGGACATGGGTATTCCAACATCCTTTGTATGAGTAATTTTCGCATTTTAGATATGCTACCGTTTTCACGATACGACTTTGGTTGCTATCTTTCTATTTGCATGTCATTGGAAACTAAGAACTATTTTTTTCGACATAAAAATATTTCCTTCACAAAATTAAATATGTTTTCACTAATTACCTACCAAATACATGAATTTTTTTAAGGACCGCAATATCTTAGGGAAGTACTTTTGGGAGTGTTTTTCGCAGCGAATGTTGAACTTCCATGCCAAACCAACTAAAGTTGTCATGGCAACTTCGTAGGATCTGCCATGATCGAAGGCGAAAATTGCGAGGTAGCACAAAAAAAGCAGAAAAATTACCACACTCCGCAAAAAGATTGTTGTTCGTTCAATCATGATCAAACGGCTTTGAGGGCATTCGCTGCGAGGCCCAAGAAACTGATATTGCCAGTTATAATTTCCCATTTTTAATGGTATATTCTCTTAGACGTCATGTATGTTCTCTTTGCAGCTGAAAAGTTCCAAATTGTTAATTTCAGTAAATAATCTGGTTAAACATGTGTATTGCCAATCATCATTTTTAGCTCCTTGGGCTTAGCATGTTGGGAATTCAATTTGTTTTCATATCTGCGGTAAAACAGTATGAAATAACTCAACATCATTTAATCAGAACATAACTACAATAAAAAGTTTTATAGACTTTTCACCAGGCAGATCGGATAATAAGCTCATACTATCTATACCAATATAAAAAGGCCCAAAGGGGCAGATCCAACTGATCTCAACCATCAAACTAAGTTAATCCAACGACCTAGACTGCTTCAATGGCGAGCGTTAAACGTGTTTAACATGCAATTAATAGCATCCCAAATATTACACTAATCACGGGTTTAACACACAAATAATAGCATACCTAAAATCCGCATGTAATTTACATATTGCCTAAATATTTAACGTGCGTTGCACTAGTAGAAGCCAAAAAAGCCGATGCTTTGTTGAGAGTTTGCTTTTTGCCACAACTTGTGTGAGAAAACTCCGAATCTTTTTAAGCAAAAGTTCTAGAGAATTCGTTTCTACAAAGGCCGGAGTCCAAGTGAATGGGGAAATAAATTTATAGCCACTAATAAAGCAAGAAGTGTTTCTGCCTGTCAGTTGCGATGTTTGTAGAAAACCGCTTGTTGTTTTTAGAAATCGTCCCGGGGTCCTATTTTAAATGAGACTAAAAAGCGGTTCACCTTTTTGAAGAAAACTCACTGACCTTTCGTTTAATTAATCCGTGGTCCTGTTTTATGTGAGTCCGGAAAATATTTTACTTATGCAAAAAAAAACCCTGATATGTTAGTAATCAACCCATAGTTCATCTCAAAAATAATATTTTTTGACAGATTCAAATGCTTTTAAAAAATATTCATATTTCTTAAACCCTAACTTCAATTTTCACATGTTATATATAAAAAATTGATTAGAAAAATATGTAGAATCTAAATATGATGTTGTTTTACATGTTAAACATTTTTTTAAATGCTAGTTACGGTGCAAGTTTAATCAATAGCGCACGATCCATCTTAGTTTCGTACTGTAAATCTGTATTTGAAATCAACATCTCAACATAATCAGTTTGGAGACGAAAGAAACCATCTACAACCACAGATGCATGCCTCGGCAAAATCTCCAATGAGAAAAAGAAAGCAGATGTCTCATCTTATGTGGAGATAGACACCTTAGAATTGATCACATTCAAATGTGTTATAATTGTGTGAGCGTTGATGCCACCGTCGACTAGAGTGGGAAGGAGGATAAGCGGCAACATGAATGGAATGTATGTCAATCTATTGGGGATTCTAGTCATAATTATTGTGTTAGAGACGTGTGATTGTTTCACCCGTTGCAACGCACGAGCTCGCTAGTCTTTACCTAATAATAAAATGGCTAATGCTTCTTTCCCATACGTCATAATAAATAATCCCGAAGTTGCCATAAATTACCCACTATGTCACCCATAAGTGAAGAAAATGATTCTGTTTTTTTCGAAGTCGCCGTCGCACTGTGTTGTTTTTTTTTCAAAGTGGCTAACGCCTAGTTGTTTCACCCAGGAGACCAGGGTTCGATCTCTCATCCCTTTTCTAACGCAAGTCCTCCCCACTTATGTGTTCATGGGCCGGCCCATCTGCGCGTCTGACTCTCCTAACTTTTTTTCATTTTGTTTTTGTTTCTTACTTTGGTTTCTTCCTTCTTTAAACAAATTCAGGATTTCCAAATTTTTAAAAGTTGAGATTTTCAAAAACATGCTTGAGAAATCATAAAATGTATGTGAATTCAAAAAAGGTTTGGGAAATCACAATATTTTCGCGATTGAAAAAATGTTGGTGGTTTTAGAAAACTATTCGCAAATTATAAAATATATTTCTGATTAGGAAACAATGCTCGGGAAATAAAATCAAATGATCGTATATTCAAAACATATTCAACAATCTGAAAAAATGTCCATAAAATTTTAGAAAATTTTCACAGAAATTTTAAAATTGAAAACGTGTTCCCTTATTTTAAACAACCCTCATAGGTTCAAAACAACTTTGTTGAGTAAAAAGATAGTCATGATTTCAAAATCTGTTCATGCATCTAATAAAATGTTCGTAAAAAATATTGTTCATGATTTTTTTTGAGAAAATGCAAAATTTTAAAAAAAGTGTCGATTCAAAAGACTGTCCACCGATTCAAAAGAATTTTATGTCTAGGATTTGGTTAGTTTTTCATCCCTTTTCTAAAGCAAGTCCTCCCCACTTATGTGTTCATGGGCCGGCCCATGTGCGGGGTTGACTCCCTAACTTTTTTTCATTTGTTTTTTTTTCTTTTCTTATTCTGTTTTCTTCCTTCTTTAAACAAATTCGGGATTTCCGTATTTTTAAAAGTTGCGAGTTTTCAAAAACATGATTGAGAAATCATAAAATGTATGTGAATTCAAAAAAAGATTGGGAAATCATAATATTTTCGTGATTCGAAAATGTTGGTGGTTTTGGAAAACTATTTGCAAATTATAATATCTTTGATTTGGAAACAATGGTCGGGAAATAAAATCAAATGATCGTATATTCAAAACATATTCGGGAATCTGAAAAAATGTCCATAAAATTTTAGAAAATGTTGAAGAAATTTTAAGATTTGAAAATTTGTTCCCTAATTTTTAAAAAACCTCATAGATTCAAAACAACTTTGTCGAGTAAAAAAGGTTCATGATTTCAAAAACTGTTTGTACAATTAATAAAATGTTCGTAAACAAAAATAATGTTCATGATATTTTTTTGAGAAAATCGAAAATCTCAATAAAAATAGTTTGTCGATTCAAAAAACAGTTCACTGATTGAAAAGTCTTTTATGTCTAGGATTTGATTAGTTTTTCATCCCTTTTCTAACGCAAGTCCTCCCCACTTATGTGTTCATGGGCCGGCCCAGGTGCGGGGTAGACTCCATAACTTTTTTTCGTTTTGTTTTTACTTTACTTTTCTTATTCTGTTTTCTTTCTTTAAATAGATTCTGGATTTCCAAAATTTAAAAGTTGCAAGTTTTCAAAAACATGCTCAAGGAATCATAAAATGTATGTGAACTAAAAAAATGTTTAAGAAATCATAATTTTTTTGCGGATTCGAAAAATGTTAGTGGTTTTGCAAAACCGTTCACAAATTATAAAAAATATTCATGAGTTGGAAAAAAGTCGGGAAATAAAATCAAATGACCGTGTATCCAAAACATATTCTGAAATCTAAAAAATGTCCATAAAACATTAGAAAATATTCACAGAAATTTTATAATTTTATAATTTGTTCGCTAATTTTTAAAAAACCTCATAGATTCAAAACAATTTTTTTGAGTAAATATTTTTTCATGATTTCATAAGTTGTTCATGCATTTCAAAAAAAATCATAAATAAAAATAATGTTCGTGATTTTTTTTGAGATAATCTAAAAATAAAAAAATGTTTGTCGATTCAAAAAATTGTTCACCAATTCAAAAGTCATTTATATCTGGGATTTGATTAGTTTTTCAAAAGTCTTTATATGTCTAGGCGTTGGGAGTAGTTCGTGCCCGATGAGATTTTTTTAAAGTTTTAAACAATCCCTTGCGAAACATAATGACATGTGTGGCGTGTAGTGGCAAGCTCATAGCCTTGGAATTTATCACATCGAATGCATTTTAATCATGTGGACATCGCGACCATCATCAACGAGGGTGGAAAGAAATATAAGTGGCAACATGGTGAGCCGCAATGTTAAAATTGAGGACGCTCCTATGTAAGGTTACTGAGTCATACTTATTTGGCTTACACATAATCTTTTTTGTCTTCCGTTGCAACACACAGGCATATTTGATATTTGCTAGTAACAACAATGGAGCGAGGCCAGCGGTCGTTTTGCAGGGGATTTCCTCTTTGCGCTTCTATACACTCTTATTTATTTTCCAGTAAATAAAAAGAAAGGAACGAGGCGGCCCAAGAGGATAGAAAGGGCTGACTTTCTGGATGGCCGAATTACAAGTGGTAAGATCTAGGCCCATCTCTTTGAAGTCACCAGGGCCATCTGTGTAGTGGCAAAGGAAAGTCCAGAAAAAATCTAAAAAAAGGAAAGTCCAGAAAAAAGAGACAGAAGTACTACAGATTACGCGGCCAGGCCCAGAAACAGAAGAGAATTTATGGGTAGTTCTTCCAGCATGAGGAGACGAGCATGGAGACGCAGCGACGCATGATGTAGAGCCTCGCCCGCTGGTCCCTCGCCGCGCTCGCCACCCGCACGGGCAAAGATGCCGACCGCCTCAGTTCTCTCCTCCGCCCCTGGCTTCCTCTTTTCTCCGGCGTCTCCTTGCCCGGCAGCCGGCCGTCCTTGTACTGCTTTGCAGTTGACATCTTCTTCCAGATGTGCTGCTTGTTCTCCTCCATGTCGCTGCTGCAGTGCACCTCCATTGATCTCCTCCGCCTTCTTGGTTATGGCTGATCAACTCGTGCGACTACTGGACTAGTACCGATGCTATTTATAGTCCCCAACTAATGACCAAGTACTCGGTACCACTAATTAGTTTGTGTAAATTTTACTAGGAGTACTAGCATGCATGTATAGAGTAGGGAGAGCATCTCTTCTCATGGCCGTGCCCTGTCTCCAGAATAAGGATCACCAGGGACCCATCCCTTCTTGGCCTGCTAAAACTATACTCAAGAGTACTGTATTACTGATGCAGCATCTCAAGTGTACTATAAGTATATATTAGGACACAGTTAATTTAATGTCGACTGGTCTGCATGGAACGATGGGTGCATGCATATGCTTTGCTCGGTCGATTTTACTACAGTACTGCAGAAGGACGGCTGATAAGATTCGCAAGTACTACTAGAAACTAACGCCTTGCAACCGCAACCCAATCATCATATGCATATGCTCCTAAAAGGCACTTTTCGCCGGAATCTCTTCTGGCGGTACGTGTCCAACAATATAATCTGTCAAGTATATGAATATTAAGAAGTACTACCTTCGTCTCGGTGAATAAGTTATTCACATTGTTTTAGATCAACGATTTAACTATCTAAATATGTATTATATGTGACAAAAAATATATATTTAGAAACTACGTCTGTATAGAAATCTAGTAATATATTTTTCATAACATATAAAATATATTTAATTCATCAAATCGATGACTTAGAACTACGCGAATGACTTATTCACCGACTAGGCGATCTTACGCGACAGACGGCCTCTAACGGTCGTCGTCTACGCATCTGCCCGCCCGTCGCCCTGACCCGGCAGCCTTCCATCCGCCGTCTGCGCGCCGGCTCGCCCGTCGATCTACGCCAACTGTCGCCGCCCTGCATCGCCCCCACCTGGCGGCCTCGCGCCAAGCGGCAGCCCATCATAGCCACCGTGCGCGCGTAGGCCTGCCCGACGATCTCGGACTCTGCCGCCACCCCGCCTCCACCTAGCGGTGTCCCCGACCTCGCGCATGATCGGATTGATCACCTGCCCACCGCCACAATCCGCCTCAGCTACGCCATGCGACCGGCCTGGCCCGCCGGTTGCGCACGCCCCCGCAGGCCTCGTGAAGACCGTCCCGAGTTCAGCGCGCCCCTCCACCGATCGAGCATCAGGCTGCCGATATGTCGCCCCATCGGGCCACAACGCCGTCGCCCCGTGGTTCTCCTTGCGGCTGCATTTGACTCGCGTGTCGCTGCTGCGTTGCCCCTTCGGGCAGTAATGGCGGTCCCCGCCGCTGTCCCGAGGTCGTCCCCGCAGTTGCACCGACCCGCACTCAGAGGCTGCACTGCCCCTTTGGGCTGTAGCGCCGCGGCCCATGGTCCCCGCCGCCGCCCTGAGGTCTTTCCGCCGTCGTCCTGACCTGCCCGCTGCCGCTGCGTCGCCCCTTCGGGCCGTAGCGCCGCGGCCCGTGGTCCACCGCCGTCCCCGCACGTCGACTTCTCGTCGTATGCGCCGCGCCGCCTCCCTTGACGCGGGAACGCCATCGTCCACGCCGGTCTTCGTCCCGCTGTCGGGTTCCTCACCTACTTCGAGCACCGCCATCGCACTACTAACTTAGCCGCCGCCGCCGCAGCTCCGCCGCCGCTACCTCCGTAGCCACCGCTGCCGCCCGTCCATCCCTTCGTCTTTGTCCAATCACCAGTCCGTCGCCAGCGTCGCCGCCATCTACCCCTACCACCGTTGGTGACATCGGCCCCGCGCCGATGGACGGCGCAATCATCATCGAGTTCTTCTCTGCTGGCCCTCCGACTTCTCCGACATGGCGTACAGCTCGTGCAGGTCCCTCGTCTACGCATGCCCGGTGCTGGCAACACCGATGCCATCCACGACTTGTCCCTGGGCCTGGCAAGCCTGGTGCGACGCTTCGTCAACTTCGTCTTCGTCCGTCTACGCATGCCCAGTGCTGGCAACACCGATGCATGCCTTTGTCCATGATGTGCCCCCGGGCTTGGCAAACCCGGCACGACGCCTCGTCAACACCGTCCTTTACCCTGTGCACCACTACTTCGACACCACTACGCCCATAACTAACTCGGTGCCTCCTTGCACCCGCGGCTCCATGGCGACTCCCTCGACACCGGCTACCCCGACTCGACATCGACCACGACATTCTTCGCACGGCTACCTCGATCACGGCTACACCATCCTACGCTCTCGGCTACCTCGACATCGGCACAAAGGGCTACCGCCTTGCTTGAGTAACGTTGTCGGTTTTCACTCCAGCCACGCCTTCCGCGACGCGTCGACCATTACGACTGTGTGTGTGTGGGGGGGGGTGTCCGTCGGCTTGCCTTCGGATTCTTCTCCAGTCTCACCATATGTGTCGCTACCGTTGTGACTGCGGGGGGATGTTGAGTATATGATTATTAGGAAGTATAGGATAGACTAGGATTTGTCCTGCCTTGTCTTGTACTCCAAGTTGGTCATTTTACTCCTATATATATGCACACGAAGCTCAAGCAATAAATATCCATCATATTCCGCAACAATTGATTCCGCCAATCCTCTCCCTTCTAACATAATCGATGTTTACATTATTTTAAATTTCAAGACAATAAGATTAGAACCAAGTATTGTGTTCTAGCTACTTTTTTCTTTTTGAGCCAAAGTGTTCTAGCTTTTTAGGATCTCCAAAGTGTTCTAGCTACCTAGGGATACAATGATACACGGAGAAAATGTAGCTACACCGAGGCCTCATTTGGATGCAAGGGATCCCCTATTTTCTCGGGTCGGAGAACCACAGGCCGAGTTGGCCCTAGGAGATCGACCACGTCATTTGGACCGCGTCATTCGAGGAGTAACCCTGCCCGACCCACATCCTTTCCACAGGGAGGAAAACCACGACCTCAGAGGTCAGGGAGGAAAACAATGGCTCGAGCGAACGACATCGTCGTCGGCTAAGATCCAGTGCCTCGCGTCCTCCGCCAACAACAAAAGCGACGCCCTTGACCCCCTCCATCCTGTGCTCAAGATCCAAGCTCCGCCCCTCTAGTGAAAACAACCTCTATATATCTCTCCAATTATGCCTTTACCACCCCAATGAGGTTGAATGTCAGCACCGCCTCCTTTTGTCAGATCATTATGTTTTTCGTATCCTGGACCAGCCAATCTGTCCAGAAGGAGGTAGGATTGATGCATCAGTTGTTGGGGAACGCAGTATTTCCAAAATTTTCCTACGATCACGCAAGATCTATCTAGGAGATGCATAGCAACGAGACGGGAGAGTGTGTCCACGTACCCTCGTAGACCAAAAGCGGAAGCATTTAGTAACTCGGTTGATGTAGTCGAACGTCTTCGCGATCCAACCGATCTTAGTACCGAACGTACGGCACCTCCGTGTTCAGCACACGTTCAGCACGATGATGTCCCTCGATCTCTTGATCCAGTTGAGGATGAGGGAGAGTTCCGTCAGCACGACGGTGGTAAACTGTGGAGGGGGCACCACACACGGCTAAGAGAAGACTTGTTGTGCCTTTGGGGTGCCCCCCCTTCGTATATAAAGGGGGAGGAGGAGGCCACCCCCCTAGGGGCGCGCCAAGTGTGGGGAGTCCTACTAGGACTCCCTAGTCCTAGTAGGATTCCCCTCTCATTTTTTCCTTTTTCCAGAGTAGCAAAGGGGGAAAGAGAGGAGGAGCAGGAGAGGGAAAGGGGGGGGGCGCCGCCCCCACCCCTTGTCCAATTCAGATTGGCAAGGGGGGCGCGCGCCACCTCCTGGCTGGCCCTCTATCTTCTCCACTAAGGCCCATGATGTCCCATTAACTTCCCGGGGGAGGGGGGTTCCGATAACCCTCGGCCCGGTACTCCGAAACTTCCCGAAACCATTCCGGTGTCTGAATGCAACCTTCCAATATATGAATCTTTACCTCTTGACCATTTCGAGACTCCTCGTCATGTCCGTGATCTCATCTGGGACTCCGAACAAAGTTCGGTCATCAAATCACATAACTCATAGTACAAATCGTCATCGAACGTTAAGCGTGCGGACCCTACGGGTTCGAGAACTATGAAGACATGACCGAGACACATCTCCGGTCAATAACCAATAGCGGAACCTGGATGCTCATATTGGTTCCTACATATTCTACGGAGATCTTTATCGGTCAAACCACATAATAACATACGTTATTCCCTTTGTCATCGGTATGTTACTTGCCTGAGATTCGATTATCGGTATCATCATACCTAGTTCAATCTCGTTACCGACAAGTCTCTTTACTCGTTCCGTAATGCATCATCCTGTAACTAACTCATTAGTCACATTGCTTGCAAGGCTTAGAGTGATGTGCATTACCGAGAGGGCCCAGAGATACCTCTCCTATACATGGAGTGACAAATCCTAATCTCGATCTATGCCAACTCAACAAACACCATCATAGACGAGCATCTTTATAATCACCCAGTTACGTTGTGGCATTTGATAGCACACAAGGTGTTCCTACGGTATTCGGGAGTTGCATAATCTCATAGTTAGAGGAACATGTTGATGTCTACTACACAACCTTCTTCTTGTAGACGTTGTTGGGCCTCCAAGTGCAGAGGTTTGTAGGACAGTAGCAAATTTCCCTCAAGTGGATGACCTAAGGTTTATCAATCTGTGGGAGGCGTAGGATGAAGATGGTCTCTCTCAAACAACCCTGCAACCAAATAACATAGTCTCTTGTGTCCCCAACACACCCAATACAATGGTAAATTGTATAGGTGCACTAGTTCGGCGAAGAGATGGTGATACAAGTGCAATATGGATGATAGATATAGGTTTTTGTAATCTGAAAATATAAAAACAGCAAGGTAACTAATGATAAAAGTGAGCGAAAACGGTATTGCAATGCGTTGAAACAAGGCCTAAGGTTCATACTTTCACTAGTGCAAGTTCTCTCAACAATAATAACATAATTGGATCATATAATTATCCCTCAACATGCAACAAAGAGTCACTCCAAATTCACTAATAGCGGAGAACAAACAAAGAGATTATTGTAGGGTACAAAACCACCTCAAAGTTATTCTTTCTGATCGATCTATTCAAGAGTCCATAGTAAAATAACACGAAGCTATTCTTTCTGTTCAATCTATCCTAGAGTTCGTACTAGAATAACACCTTAAGACACAAATCAACCAAAACCCTAATGTCACCTAGATACTCCAATGTCACCTAAAGTATACGTGGGTATGATTATAAGATATGCATCACACAATCTCAGATTCATCTATTCAACCAACACAAAGAACTTCAAAGAGTGCCCCAAAGTGTCTACCAGAGAGTCAAGACGAAAACGTGTGCCAACCCCTATGCATAAGTTCACGAGGTCACGGAACTCGCAAGTTGATCACCAAAACATACATCAAGTGGATCACGTGATATCCCATTGTCACCACAGATAAGCACATGAAATACATACATCAAGTGTTCTCAAATCCTTAGAAACTCAATCTGATAAGATAACTTCAAAGGGAAAACTCAATCCATTACAAGAGGGTAGAGGGGGAGAAGCATCATAAGATCCAAATATAATAGCAAAGCTCGCAATACATCAAGATCGTGCCGAATCAAGAACATGAGAGAGAGAGAGATCAAACACATAGCTCCTGGTACATACCCTCAGCCTCGAGGGTGAACTACTCCCTCCTCGTCATGGAGAGCGTCGGGATGATGAAGATGGCCACCGGAGAGGGATTCCCCCTCCAGCAGGGTGCCGGAATGGGTCTAGATTGGTTTTCGGTGGCTACGGAGGCTTGCGGCGGCGGAACTCCCGATCTAGGTTATGTTCTGAAAGTTTGGGTACATATAAGAGGTGTTGGCGTCGGGAACAAGTCAGGGGGGTCCCCGAAGCGTCCATGAGGTAGGGGGCGCGCCCAGGGGGTAGGGCGCGCCCCCACCCTCATGGGTGCCTCGGGACTCTTCTAGCCCATCTCTGGTACTCCGTGGGCTTCTTCTGGTCCAAAAATTATCTCCATGAATTTTCAGGTCAATTGGACTCCGTTTGGTTTTCCTTTTCTGCAAAACTCAAAAACAAGGAAAAAACAGAAACTGGCACTGGGCTCTAGGTTAATAGGTTAGTCCCAAAAATCATATAAAATAGCATATAAATGCATATAAAACATCCTAGATGGATAATATAATAGCATGGAACAATCAAAAATTATAGATACGTTGGAGACCTATCACATGTATAAGTCATGAAGAAAGCAATAACAATAAAACTTAACGAGCATTATGCTAAGCTAATGGATGGGTCTTGTCCATCACATCATTATCTAATGATGTGATCCCGTTCATAAAATGACAACACATGTCTATCGTCAGGAAACTTAACCATCTTTGATTAACGAGCTATTCTAGTAGAGGCATACTAGGGACACTCTGTTTGTCTATATATTCACACATGTACTAAGTTTCTGGTTAATAAAATTCTAGCATGAATAATAAACATTTATCATGACATAAGGAAATATAAATAACAACTTTATTATTGCCTCTAGGGCATATTTCCTTCAGTCTCCCACTTGCACTAGAGTCAATAATCTAGATTACAAAGTAATGATTCTAACACCCATGGAGTCTTGGTGCTAATCATGTTTTGCTCGTGAGAGAGGCTTAGTCAACGGGTCTGCAACATTCTCATCAGTATGTATTTTGCAAATCTCTATGTCTCCCTCCTTGACTTGACCGCGGACAGAATTTAAGCGTCTCTTGATGTGTTTGGTTCTCTTGTGAAATCTGGCTCCTTCGCCAAGGCAATTGCTCCAGTATTGTTACAAAAGATTTTCATTGGACCCTATGCACTAGGTATTACACCTAGATCAGATATGAACTCATTCATCCAGACTCCTTCATTTGCTGCTTCCGAAGCAGCTATGTACTCCACTTCACACGTAGATCCCGCCATGATGCTCTGCTTGGAACTGCACCAACTGACAGCTCCTCCATTCAATAAAAATACGTATCCGGTTTGTGACTTAGAGTCATCCAGATCAGTGTCAAAGCTTGCATCGACGTAACCATTTACGACGAGCTCTTTGTCACCTCCATAAACGAGAAACATATCCTTAGTCCTTTTCAGGTATTTCAGGATGTTCTTGACTGCTGTCTAGTGATCCACTCCTAGATTACTTTGGTACATCCCTGCTAAACTTATAGCAAGGCACACATCAGGTCTGGTACACAACATTGCATACATGATAGAACCTATGGCCGAGGCATAGGGAATGGCTTTCATTTTCTCTCTATCTTCTGCAGTGGTCGAGCATTGAGTCTGACTCAACTTCACACCTTGTAACACAGGCAAGAACCCTTTCTTTGACTGATCCATTTTGAAATTCTTCAAAACTTTATCAAGGTATGTGCTTTGTGAAAGTCCAATCAAGCGTTTTGATCTATCTTTGTAGATCTTGATGCCCAATATATAAGCAGCTTCAATGAGGTCTTTCATTGAAAAATTCTTATTCAAGTATCCTTTTATGCTATCCGGAAATTATGTATTATTTCCAATCAATAATATGTCATCCACATATAATATTAGAAATGCTACAGAGCTCCCACTCACTTTCTTGTAAATACAGGCTTCTCCAAAATTCTGTATAAAACCACATGCTTTGATCACACTATCAAAGCGTATATTCCAACTATGAGAGGCTTGCACCAGTCCATAAATGGATCGCTGGAGCTTGCACACTTTGTTAGCACCTTTAGGATCGATAAAACCTTCTAGTTGCATCATACAACTCTTCTTTAAGATATCCATTAAGGAATGCAGTTTTGACATCCATTTGCCAAATTTCATAATCATAAAATGCGGCAATTGCTAACTTGATTCGGACAGACTTAAGCATCGCTACGGGTGAGAAGGTCTCATCGTATTCAACTCCTTGAACATGTCGAAAACCTTTCACAACAAGTCGAGCTTTGTAGACAGTAACATTATCGTCAGCGTCAGTCTTCTTCTTGAAGATCCATTTATTCTCTATGGCTTGCTGATCATCGGGAAAGTCAACAAAGTCCACACTTTGTTCTCATACATGGATCCCATCTCAGATTTCATGGCCTCAAGCCATTTCACGGAATCTGGGCTCATCATCGCTTCCTCATAGTTCGTAGGTTCGTCATGGTCAAGTAACATGACCTCCATAACAGGATTACCGTACCACTCTGGTGTGGATCGTACTCTGGTTGACCTACGAGGTTCAGTAGTAACTTGATCTGAAGTTTCATGATCATCATCATTAGCTTCCTCACTGATTGGTGTAGGAATCACTGGAACTGATTTTTGTGATAAACTACTTTACAATTCGGGAGAAGGTACAATTACCTCATCAAGTTATACTTTCCTCCCACTCACTTCTTTGGAGAGAAACTCCTTCTCTAGAAAGGATCCATTTTTAGAAACGAATATCTTGCCTTCGGATCTGTGATAGAAGGTGTACCCAACAGTCTCCTTTGGGTATCCTATGAAGACACATTTCTCCGATTTGGGTTCGAGCTTATCAGGTTGAATCTTTTTCACATAAGCATCGCAGCTCCAAACTTTAAGGAACAACAGCTTAGGTTTCTTGCTAAACCACAGTTCATATGGTGTCGTCTCAACGGATTTAGATGGTGCCCTATTTAACGTGAATGTAGCCGTCTCTAAAGCATAACCCCAACATGATAGCGGTAAATCAGTAAGAGACATCATAGATCACACCATATCTAATAATGTACTGTTATGATGTTCGGACACACCATTACGCTGTGGTGTTCCAGGTGGCGTGAGTTGGGAAACTATTCCACATTGTTTCAAATGAAGACCAAACTCATAACTCAAATATTCTCCTCCGCGATCAAATCGTAGAAACTTTATTTTCTTGTTACGATGATTTTCTACTTCACTCTGAAATTCTTTGAACTTTTCAAATGTTTCAGACTTAGGTTTCATCAAGTAGATATACCCATATCTGCTCAAATCATATGTGAAGGTCAGAAAATAACGATACCCGCCGCGAACCTCAATACTCATCGGACCGCATACATCAGTATGTATTATTTCCAATAAGTCAGTTGCTCGCTCCATTGTTCCGTAGAACGGAGTCTTAGTCATCTTGCCCATGAGGCATTGTTCGCAAGCATCAAGTGATTCATAATCAAGTGATTCCAAAAGCCCATCAGCATGGAGTTTCTTCATGCGCTTTACACCAATATGACCTAAACGGCAATGCGACAAATAAGTTGCACTATCATTATTAACCTTGCATCTTTTTGGCTTCAATATTATGAATATGTGTATCACTACAATCGAGATTCAACAAAAATAGACCACTCATCAAGTGTGCATGACCATAAAAGATATTACTCATATAAATAGAACAACCATTATTCTCTGATTTAAATGAATAACCGTCTTGCATTAAACAAGATCCATATATAATGTTCATGCACAACGCTGGCAGCAAAGAACAATCATTTAGGTCTAAAACTAATCCCAGCGGTAGATGTAGAGGTAGCGTGCCGACGACGATCACATCGACTTTGGAACCATTTCCCACGCGCATTGTCACCTCGTCCTTAGCCAATCTTCATTTAATCTGTTGCCCTTGTTTCGAGTTGCAAATATTAGCAACAGAACCAGTATCAAATACCCAGGCGCTACTACGAGCATTAGTAAGGTACACATCAATAACATGTATATCAAATATAACTTTCACTTGGCCATCCTTCTTACCCGCCAAATACTTGGGCGGTTCCGCTTCTAGTGACCAGTCCCTTTGTAGTAGAAGAACTCAGTCTCAGGCTTAGGTCCAGACTTGGGCTTCTTCACTTGAGCAGCAACTTGTTTGCCGTTCTTCTTGAATTTCCCCTTCTTCCCTTTGCCCTTTTTCTTGAAATTAGTGGTCTTGTTAACCATCAACACTTGATGCTCCTTCTTGATCTCTACCTCTGAAGCCTTTAGCATCGCGAAGAGCTCGGGAATTGTCTTATCCATCCCTTGCATATTATAGTTCATCACGAAGCTTTTGTAGCTTGGTGGCAGTGATTGAAGAACTCTGTCAATGACACTATCCTCAGGAAGATTAACTCCTAGTTGAGTCAAGTGGTTGTGGTACCCAGACATTCTGAGTATATGTTCACTGACAGAACTATTCTCCTCCATCTTGCAGCTATAGAACTTATTGGAGACTTCATATCTCTCAATTCGGGCATTTGCTTGAAATATTAACTTCAACTCCTGGAACATCTCATATGCTCCATGATGTTCAAAACATCTTTGAAGTCCCGACTCTAAGCCATAAAGCATGACACACTGAACTATCGACTAGTCATCAGCTTTGCTCCGCCAGACATTCATAACATCCGAAGTTGCTCCTGCAGCGGGTCTTGCACCTAGTGGTGCTTCCAAGACGTTATTCTTCTATGCAGCAATAAGGATAATCCTCAAGTTACGGACCCAGTCTGTGTAGTTGCTACCATCATCTTTCAACTTAGCTTTCTCTAGGAACGCATTAAAATTCAAAGGAACGGTAGCACGGGCCATTGATCTACACCAACAAAGACATGCAAAAAACTATCAGGTACTAAGTTCATGACAAATTAAAGTTCAATTAATCATATTACTTAAGAACTCCCACTTAGATAGACATCCCTCTAGTCATCTAAATAATCGTGTGATCCAAATCAACTAAACCATGTTCAATCATCACGTGAGATGGAGTAGTTTTCAATGGTGAGCATCACTATGTTGATCATATCTACTATATGATTCACGTTTGACCTTTTGGTCTTAGTGTTCCGTGGCCATATCTGCATATGCTAGGCTCGTCAAGTTTAACCCGAGTATTCTGCGTTTGCAAAAATGGCTTGCACTCGTTGTATGTGAACGTAGAGCTTATCACACCTAGTCATCACGTGGTATCTCGGCACGACAAACTGTAGCAACGGTGCATACTTAGGGAGAACACTTATACCTTGAAATTTAGTGAGGGGTCATCTTATAATGCTACCGCCGTACTAAGAAAAATAAGATGCATAAAGGATAAACATCATATGCAATCAAAATATGTGACATGATTGGCCATCATCATCTTGTGCCTTTGATCTTCATCTCCAAAGCACCGTTGTGATCTCCATCGTCACCGGCTTCAACAAGGACCGACTGTAGTCAAACTCAATTCAACTAAAGTTGGAGAAACAGACACCCGCCAGCCACCTGTGTGCGAAGCACGTCGGTAGAACCAATCTCATGAATGCGGTCATGTAATGTTGGTCCGGGTCGCTTCATCCAACAATACCGCCGAATTGAAGTAAGACGTTGGTGGTAAGCAGTATGACTATTATCGCCCACAACTCATTGTGTTCTACTTGTGCATATAACATCTACGCATAGACCTGGCTCGGATGCCACTATTAGGGAACGCAGTATTTCAAAAAAATTCCTACGATCACGCAAGATCTATCTAGGAGATGCATAGCAACCATATGGGAGAGTGTGTCCACATACCCTCGTAGAACGAAAGCGGAAGCATTTAGTAACGCGGTTGATGTAGTCGAACGTCTTCGCGATCCAACCGATCGTAGTACCGGACGTACGGCACCTCCGTGTTCAACACACGTTCAGCATGATGACGTCCCTCGATCTCTTGATCCAGTTGAGGACGAGGGAGAGTTCCGTCAGCACGACGGTGTGGCGATGGTGATGATGAAGTTACTGGCGCATGGCTTCACCTAAGCACTACAACGATATGACCGAGGTGGTAAACTGCGGAGGGGGCACTGCACACGGCTAAGAGAAGACTTGTTGTGCTTTTGGGGTGGCCCCCGCCTCCGTATATAAAGGGGGCAGGAGGAGGAGGCCGCCCCCCTAGGGGAGCGCCAAGTGTGGGGAGTCGTACTAGGACTCCCTAGTCCTAGTAGGATTCCCCTCTCCTTTTTCCTTTTCCGGGGTAGCAAAGGGGGAAAGAGAGGAGGAGTAGGAGAGGGAAAGGGGGGCGCCACCTCCTGTCCGGCCCTCTCTCTTCTCCACTAAGGCCCATGATGGCCCATTAACTTCCCAGGGGGGGTCCGATAACCCCTGGTACTCCGAAACTTATATGAAACTTCCTGAAACCATTCTGGTGTCTGAATGCAACCTTCCAATATATGAATCTTTACATCTAGACCATTTCGAGACTCCTTGTCATGTATGTGATCTCATCCGGGATTCCGAACAAACTTCGGTCATCAAATCACATAACTCATAATACAAATCATCATCGAATGTTAAGCGTGCGGACCCTACTGCTTCGAGAACTATGTAGACATGACCGAGACACATCTCCGGTCAATAACCAATAGCGGAACGTGGATGCTCATATTGGTTCCTACATATTCTACGAAGATCTTTATCGGTCAAACCACATAGCAACATACGTTATTCCCTTTGTCATCGGTATGTTACTTGCTCGAGATTCGATCGTCGGTATCATCATACCTAGTTCAATATCGTTACCGGCAAGTCTCTTTACTCGTTCCATAATGCATCATCCCGTAACTAACTCATTAGTCACATTTCTTACAAGGCTTAAAGTGATGTACATTACCGAGAGGGCCCAGAGATACCTCTCTGATACCCGTAGTGACAAATCCTAATCTCGATCTATGCCAACTCAACAAACACCATCAGAGACACCTGCGGAGCATCTTTATAATCACCTAGTTATGTTGTGATGTTTGATAGCACACAAGGTGTTCCTCCGGTATTCGGGAGTTACATAATCTCATAGTCAGAGGAACATGTATAAGTCATGAAGAAAGCAATAGCAATAAAACTTAACGATCATTATGCTAAGCTAACGGATGGGTCTTGTCCATCACATCATTCTCTAATGATGTGATCCTGTTCATCAAATGACAACACATGTCAATGGTCAGGAAACTTAACCATGTTTGATTAACGACCTAGTCTAGTAGAGGCATACTAGGGACACTCTGATTGTCTATGTATTCACACATTTACTAAGTTTCCGGTTAATACAATTCTAGCATGAATAATAAAAATTTATCATGATATAAGGAAATATAAATAAAAACTTTATTATTGCCTCTAGGGCATATTTCCTTCATCGGTGTTGGATATTAAAAAATAAAAGAAATTTAAGAAATGATTAGTGGTTTAGAATCTCTATCTATAAAGGGAGGAATGCTTTCGGCCGTCCGTTGCTCCATTTACAAAAAAAACCCATGTGTTTTCTCGAAATCAACTTGCAGTCTGGCCTTAAGTGACAAAAACAAATCGCTTTTTGTATCTTTTTCATAAACCCCCTCATGTTTTCATGAAATAAACTCGCAGACCAGACTAAAGTAAAAAAGAATCATTTTCTGTATTTTTCAATAAACCCCCTACCGTTTCTATAATTAACTTGTAGTTTAACTATAAGTTACAAATGCTTTAAAAACTATCTTGTAAACCATAACTCCAATTTAAAATCGGTATACACGAAATTCGATTAGGAAAATGTGTAGAATCTGAATATGATGTAATTTTGACCTATTTAACATTTAAAAAATCATGTTTATGGTGTAATTCTAATCAATAGCGATGTGTACAATCTGGATATGATGTTATTTTTACCTATTTAACATTTTAAAAAATCTATCTATGGTGTAATTTTAATCAATAACCACATATGCATGCCGCGGCAAAACATCACAAGGAAAAAAGAAAGTTAATTTTCATCTTATGAAGAGAGAGAGAGAGAGAGACAACATAGATGGGACATTGGTTCAAATAAAAGGACATGGATCTATTGTGGTCTTTAGTCATGATTACTGGGTTAGGGGCATGTCATATTGTTTCCTCCCATTGCAACGCCGGGGCTCTTTTGCTAGTAAATATTAAAGGATCACTATATTTTTTCTATTGGTGTTGCTTTACATAAGTTTCATATGCATTAGTCAATAGTAGTTATTCCTTGGTGCTCAGATAATTGAAATATATATAGTGGCGGTGTTTCATAGATCAGAGAACCAATGTTTCATATGCATTGATGTTGTTTCTCTTTTTATTTCTCCCAGGTTTGCTGATGTTGTTTCATTCATTGATGACTACTACCTCTTCAGCTTGCGTTGGTTTTTCCCTTGAAGAGGAAAGGGTGATGCAGCAAAGTAGCGTAAGTATTTCCCTCAGTTTTGAGAGCCAAGGTATCAATCCAGTAGGAGACTACGCAACAAGCCACCAAATACCTGCACAAACAAACACCAACTTGCAACCAATGCAACAAAGGGGTTGTCAATCCCTTCATGGTTATTCGCAAAGTGAGATCTGATAGAGATGGATAAATGGTAAAGTAATATTTTTGGTATTTTTGGTTTATGAAACGAAAAGTAAAAGATTGCAAAGTAAGGGAACGGCGACAGAAATTGGCAAGTTGACGGAAACCTAATATGATGTAAAATAGACCCGGGGGCCATAGGTTTCACTAGAGGCTTCTCTCAAGATAGAAGTTATTACGGTGGGTGAACAAATTACTGCTGAGCAATTGATAGAAAAGCGCAAAGTTATGATGATATCTAAGGCAATGATCATGAATATAGGCATCACGTCCGTGTCAAGTAGACCAAAACGATTCTGCATCTACTACTATTACTCCACACATCGACTGACTCCTGCCTATATCTAGAGTATTAAGTTCATTAGAACAGATTAATGCATTAAGTAAGATGACATGATGTAGCGGGATTAACTCAAGCAATATGATGAAAACCCCATCTTGTTATCCTCAATGGCAACAATACCATACGTGTCGGTTCCCCTTCTGTCACTAGGATCAAGCACCACAAGATTGAACCCAAAGCTAAGCACTTCTCCCATTGCAAGAAAAACAATCTAGTCGGCCAAACCAAATCGATAGTTCAAAGAGACTTGCAAAGATATCAAATCATGCATAAAAGAATTCAAAGGAGATTCAAATAATATTCATAGATAAGCTGATCATAAATCCACAATTCATCGGATCTCAGCAAACACACTGCAATAGAGTATTACATAGAATAGATCTCCAAGGACATCAAGGAGAACTTTGTATTGAGAAACAAAGAGAGAGAAGGAGCCATCTAGCTACTAGCTATGGACCCGTAGGTCTGAAGTAAACTACTCACGCTTCATCGGAGATGCAATGGTGTTGATGTAGAAGCCCTCCGTGGTCGATTCCCCCTCCGGTAGGATGCCGAAAAAGGCCCAATATGGGATCTCACATGTACAGAAGGTTGCGGCGGTGGAAAAGTGGTTTCGTGGCTCCCCTGGATGTTTTGGGGGTATAAGAGTATATATAGGAGGAAGAATTAGGTCATGAGAGCTACGAGGGGCCCACAAGGTCGGGGGAGGGGGCGCCCTCCACCCTTGTAGCCGCCTCGAGGCTCCTCTGACTTGCACTCCAAGTCTCCTGGGTGTCTTCTGGTCCAAGAAAAATCATCGCGAAAGTTTTATTCCATTTGGTATTCCTTTTCTGCAAAACTCTAAAACAAGGAAAAAATAGAAACTGGCACTGGGCTCTAGGTTAATAGGTTAGTCCCAAAAATCATATAAAACATCCAAAATAGATAATATAATAGCATGGATCAATAAAAAATAATAGATACGTTGGAGATGTATCGAGCATCCCCAAGCTTAATTCCTTCTCGTCCTCGAGTAGGTAAATGATAAAAATAGACTTTTTGATGTGGAATGCTACCTAACATATTTATCCATGTAATTCTCTTTATTGTGACATGAATGTTCAGATCCGTATGATTCAAAAAAAAGTTTAATATTGACATAAAAACAATAATACTTCAAGCATACTAACAAAAAAATTATGTCTTCTCAAAATAACATGGCCAAAGAAAGCTTATCCCTTCAAAATCATATAGTCTGGCTATGCTCCATCTTCATCACACAAAATATTTAAATCATGCACAACCCCGATGACAAGCCAAGCAATTGTTTCATACTTTTGATGTTCTCAAACTTTTTCAACTTCCAAGCAATACATGAGCGTGAGCCATGGACATAGCACTATAGGTGGAATAGACGTTGGTTGTGGACAAGACAAAAAGAAGGAGATAGTCTAACATCAACTAGGCATATCAACGGGCTATGGAGATGCCCATTAATAGATATCAATGTGAGTGAGTAGGGATTGCCATGCAACGGATGCACTAGAGCTATAAGTTTATGAAAGCTCAAAAAGAAAACTAAGTGGGTGTGCATCCAGCTCGCTTGCTCACTGTGACGCCCGGATAATTAAGCTACAGTAATCCCCTGCTAATGATGCCAGGTCACCATCATTACTATCGCTAATCTCACTTAAGTCAAAGCTAGTTCATATTCAAATTTAAATCAAAGTCAAATTTAAAGTTTTTAAAAGTTACAACTAAAAAGTACAAACTATGACAAATAATTCATAAGTAATATTGGGGGAGAAATCATCTTTTTCTAAAGTATTTAAATACACTGGAGCATTTAAATCAGAGGCCTAAACTATTATTTAAATACCTTTTTAATAGTAAAATATTCTAACTAATTTAATTAAAGTTGCCAAACTTTTGTGACAGTGACATATTTTACAACACTAGTTATAGTGCAATATTTATAATTTATAAGACAAAAATAAATAGAAAAAAAGAGAACATAAAATAAAAAAGGAAAAGGAACAGAGTGCACTGTTGGACTGGGCTCTAGGCGCACACAGTGCAGCCCAGCCCAACAACCACAGCCTTTCTTCCCCCTCCGGCTACAGGAGAAGGCCACCACGCCATGGCCGTGCACGCTCAACCCTGCGCACCACTACACCACCGGGGGGATAAGGGCGAGCCCCCTCGACCTCGTCATCCCCCCAAGAGATATTTTCCTCCTCACCCACTACCTCTCCTCTCACCTTATCCGCCCCTCCACCGAGTGTTGTCGCCGTCGTGGCACCTCCGTTGGCGTGGCCACCGGCCACCGTTCGTCGTCCTCTAGAGCCCAGGAGGACCAACGTCCTCGTCTATGTCTTCTACATCGACAGATCGAGGCCGGGAAGCAACACCACCGCCGCCCGTGTCATCTTCATCTCTGGCGGCCACCACTGCCACTCCGTCGTCCTGCTGCTCCGGCCATCCCTGACCCCCATTGCGCACGCCAACGTACTCCTTGGTGAGCCCTCCGGCGATTCTCCTCTCGTTCCTTTCGAATCCAGTGCCGTAGGCCGCCGACCGTGCCCCGCATCCATGCACCGCCCGGCCGTTCCCCTACGACGCCCGCGTGTGCCCCGCAAATCGCCCGCCCGCGCGTGGCCACCCATCCTGCGTCGCTCGCTGAACCGGTTGCTCTGTCCGGCCGCGCGAGCCACCCTGTGGCTCGCACCGCTGCTCGCTGTTAACCTCAGCACCGCGTTCCCCCTGCACCTGCCCCGCTCGCCTGCGCCTCCCCTCCGGTACTGCGTTCGCTCGCGCACGCACCGCACGTAAACGTGCTACTCGCTGCAGCTTCGCCTGTTACCTCTCGGAAGCACTCGCGTCGCTGCCTACCTGCTGCTGCTACCGTAGCCTAGCGTCGCCGTTCCTCGCGCCACGCTCGCGCCGCTGCCTACCTGCTGCTGCTGCCGTAGCCTAGCGCCGCCGTTCCTCGCGCCGCTGCTCGCGCCTGCTGCCGCCCAGCCGCGTCGCCCCTCCCTCTCCTAGCTGCTTGTCGCCGCGGCTCTCGGCGCCCGCTGCGGTCTTCCCCTGCTGCTCCACTGCGTGCTTGTTGCTGTCTCTCACGCTCGCCACGCAGCGCGACCGCACTTGGACACCATGGTCGCCGGCGCCGCGAGCCACCGTACGTGCTCATGCACGGACCCCCTCCCTTTCCTATCCTCGGGTCGACCCGGCCGCCCCCACTCCGCCTTGGTGCCGCCTCGCTTCCGCGTCGTGGCCGGCCCTCTGCTACTGGCCGGCTCTGGCCGCCCTCTGCCCTTCTACGCCTACCCCGCTGCCGGCCTCGACCATGGCCTCGCCGGAGCCAGGTCCGGCCGCCGCTGCCCTGCTTTGTGCGCGTTCGTGCATAGGAGGGAGGTGGCCTGAGCCACTTACAGGTGGGGCCCTCCCCCTGTAAATCAGATAAAAAGAAAAGAGTAGAGAAAAACAAAAATGGAAAATAAAAGGAAATAGTAAAGTGAATTAATTAATTAATTTGTAATATAATTAGTTTAATTAATTAACCTTGCTTAATTTGACCTAATTAACTAGGTTAAGTGTTTAATCCTATTTTAATTAAACTGTGACAATGACAGTGGGTCCTGCATGTCAGTTTGACCAGTCAAACACCATGTTGACTGCTGACATCTTGCTGATGTCATGCTGATGCAGTAAACCTATTTTTGAAATAAACTAAATCTGTAAATTACAAAAATGTAATAAAACTTTGAAAATAAATATAAAATAAATGGGCGATGCTACAAATCAGCCAGATGATTTCTTAGAGAAATCATCCGCCTGTTCAGCCGTCGGATCAGCATGAAGGGAGGCGTTGGATTACAAACAGGCAGCAGCGAGAGCGACAACTTCAATGCAGTGCCATTGCAGCCCCGCGGGAAGCTCAAACTCAGCACCAACAGCCTCCGGTGAGCTCCATTGCAACCTGACGAAGCTCCAGCGCAGCAACGACGCTCCGGCGAACTCTATTGCAACTCCGGCCGAGCTCCATTGCACCCCCAATAAAGCTCCAGGCTCCGGCGAAGCTTTGTTGCAACTCCGACCGAGCTCCAACGCAGCACCGACGCTTCGTCGAAGCTCGATTGTAACTCCGGCCGAGCACCATGGATGCTGCATTGAAGCTTCATCGCCGGCGAGCAGCGCCATGGCTGCTGCGTTGAAGCACCATCGCTGCTGCATTGCAGCTCTGCCGCCGGCAAGTAGCGCCATGGATGATGCGATGAAGCACCATCGCTGCTGCGTTGCAGCTCTACCACCGGCGAGCAGCGCCATGGATGCTGCGTTGCAGCTCTGTCGCCGGCGAGCAGCGCCATGGATGCTGCGTCGAAGCTTCGTCACCAGCGGGCAGCACCACAGATGCTGCGTTGAAGCACTATGGCTTCAACAGCCGTCGCCAGCGCAGCCGCCGGTGAGAGCTCCCTTGCAGCCAAGCAGTACCGCCGCCAGCGAGCTCCACGGGGTCGGGGCACTGCTTGTGCTGCATTGTAGCTCCGCCGCCGTGGCGAGATCCACGAAGACGCGACTTCCTTCGACGATGGGCGGCATCCGCCTCCGGCGAGCGGCGCCAGGTTCTGGCCTCCTCCTTCATGCTACAGCGCCATGCCTCCTCTCCCGCGTTTGACATCAAGGGGGGTGGAAAGGAGTGGGAACGAAAATGTGGACGCGAAGAAGTTAAGGCTGGGGCGGTTGCAAGCGACGCGTGAGGCTGGACATGTGTCGTGCGTTCCAGGCGGTTTACACGGCGTGGAAAATCAGCCGGCTTAATTTAAATGTTTTCCAAAATAAATCGTACCTTGGATGGAAAAAATTTGTACATGAAAGTTGCTCAGAACGACGAGACGAATCCGGATACACAGCCCGTTCGTCCGCCATGCATCCCTAGCATAGCGAACACGCAACTTTCCCCCTCCGGTTCATCTGTCCGAAAACGCAAAACACCGAGGATATTTTCCCGGATGTTTCCCCCCTTCACCGGTACCACCTCATACCATGTCAGGGCACCCCTAGCACCGCTATTTGTCATGTCATGCTTCTCTATGCATCTTTTTGCTTAATATTTATTGTTTCTTCCCCCCTCTTCTCTCGCTACACACCGAGACCGACGCCGCTGCTACCCAGTACGACTACGGTGTTGACGACCCCTCTCTCTTGCCAGAGCAACCAGGCAAGCCCCCCTCCCCTTGATCACCAGATATCGCCTACTCTTCTCTCTACTGCTTGCATTAGAGTAGTGTAGCATGTTATTGCTTTCCGTTAATCCTATTCTGATGCATAGCCTATCATTGTTGCTACAACTGTTGATACCTTACCTGCAATCCTAAATGCTTAGTATAGGATGCTAGATTATCATCAGTGGCCCTACATTCTTGTCAGTCTGCCATGCAATACTATCGGGCTGTGATCATGTCGGGTGTTGATCACGGGTATATACTATACATACATACTATACATGTTGTGACTAAAGTCGGATCGGCTCATTGAGTACCCGCAAGTGATTCCGATGTTGGGGGCTGAAGGGGCAGGTGGTTCCACCCAGGTAGTGGTGGGACTAGGTTCCCGACGGCCCCCAACTGTTACTTTGTGGCAGAGCGACAGGGCAGGTTGAGACCACCTAAGAGAGAGGTGGGCCTGGCCCTGGTCGCTGTTCGCGGTTACTTCAAAATAACACACTTAACGAGATCTGGGTATTTGATCTGAGTCTGCCTACTGGCCTATACGCATTAACCAACTACGCAGGAACAATTATGGGCACTCGACGTCGTGGTATCAGCCGAAGCCTTCGTGACATCAGCGATTGAGCGGCGCGCGCCGGGTTGGACTGGAACGCCTGCTCTTGTATAAGGGAGGCTAGGTCTGCTCACCGGCCGCATACGCAACGTGCAGGTGTGCAATGAGCGATGGGCCCAGACCCCTGCGCCATAGGATTTAGACCGGTGTGCTGACCTCTCTGTTGTGCCTAGGTAGGGCTGCGATGTGTTGATCTTCCGAGGCCGGGCATGACCCACACAAGTGTGTCCGGATAAAGGGGATCGAGCGTGTTGGGAAATGTGGTGCACCCCTGCAGGGAAGTTACTCTGTTCGAATAGCCATGATCTTCGGTAACAGGACGACTTGGAGTTGTACCTTGACCTTATGACAACTAGAACCGGATACTTAATAAAACACACCCTTTCAAGTGCCAGATACAACTCGGTGATCGCTCTCTAACAGGGCGACGAGGAGAGGATCGCCGGGTAGGATTATGCTACACGATGCTACTTGGTGTACTTACCATCTACTCTCTTCTTCTGCTGCAATATGGAGGTTACCAGAAGCGTAGTCTTCGATAGGACTAGCTATCCCCCTCTTATCCCGGCATTCTGCAGTTCAGTCCACATATGTTACCCCTTTTCCATTTGATACCAATGCATACATACGTAGTGTAGCTCCTTGCTTGCGAGTACTTTGGATGAGTACTCACGGTTGCTTTGCTCCCCATTTTCCCCTTTCCTATACCCGATTGCTGCGACCAGACGTTGGAGTCCAGGAGCCAGACGCCACTGTCGATGACGACTACTACTACTTGGGAGGTGCCTACTACTACGTGCAGGCCGCTGACAATGACCAGGAGTAGTTTAGGAGGATCCCAGGCAGGAGGCATGCGTCTCTTTCGATCTGTATCCTAGTTTGTGCTAGCCTTCTTAAGGCAAACTTGTTTAACTTATGTCTATACTCAGATATTGTTGCTTCCGTTGACTCGTCTATGATCGAGCTCTTGCATTCGAGCCCTCGAGACCCCTGGCTTGTAATATGATGCTTGTATGACTTATTTTTTTTGTAGAGTTGTGTTGTGATATCTTCATGTGAGTCCCTGATCTTGATCATACACGTTTCCGTGTATGATTAGTGTACGATCAAATCAGGGGCGTCACAAGTTGGTATCAGAGCCGACTACCTGTAGGAATCCCCCTTCCATACTCCTTGGCTGAAGTTGAGTCTAGTCAATGAAAATTGTTTTACTAACTTGGCTGTGCGGCCCATGGGCCCATGTCGCCATTGGGTGGTATTAGGATCTTTTACTCCTCGATCCTTACTCTGGGATTCTGATCTCTCTTCTATTCGGGTTAAAAGATTTCTAAAATCTAACTTTAGGTTCTCGAAAACACTTTCTCCCGGAGAGCCCCTTCAGTTCAGACGATCGCCGGCTGTACCAAAAGATTTCGAAGTTACTCTCTGATACTCTTTCAAGACTTTGTGCCCGTTGTTTTTGCAATTCCCTGCCACCGAAATATCCCTATGGATAAATACATACACTTGTCGTTCTTACTTTTAATCCCACTGATCTTGTCATAACAAGATGCCCCGAACTGCTCTCCGTTGTTTTGAGAATCCTTTTGAGCTTACTGCCTTGCAGTTCTTGCCACATGAATACCCTCTACGGATAATTCCTCGCACTTACTGAGTATCCGCTCATCCCCAGTTGATTCTAGTAATTCACAAAAGTCTTTGAAATACTATTTGCATATCCAAAATCCTGAGCAGCCTATTGCTCTTGAAATTCTTGCTTACTTGCATCATGGTTAATCCCATAAGACTCGTAATCATTATTGGCATCCCTTGTCATTATCATTTTGAGTCTTTGATCCATTATGGTTGTGAATGCTTGCAATCCTCAATCAGATCCTAGAATTCATCCTTTTGACTCAGGAGTCATTTTAAACGTAAGCTAAATCTCGAACAACCAAATTGTTGTCGATTTTACCCCTAAGCCTACTCAACTTATCCATCCTTAATAAGAGCATTTTCTTTTCATCCTTTGATTTGGAAATCATAATTCCTTCACATGAGAGCTTTGAATTAGCCAGTTGCTTCTATAATCCAATGCCTTCGCATTGTTTCTTCCTCTGGTTGCATGCCGATACTCACACCAGCTTCTCGATGGACCGTCGGCTCCTTTGTTGAAATATCATCCGAAAGTGTCCTTCATATACAAAACCTCGAGAAGTTCTTTCCCTGATATATAATGCCTTTGGCAATTTGTATCCTCTGCTTTGATAACCATACTCTACTTTTGAGCTTGTAATATTTACTCCGAAGTTTGTAGTATATGTTCCTAAGATGCCCTGATGGGTTGAACCTACGCCTTCCCTAATCCGTGTGAACCCGAAAGATTTCACGGGTCATACTTATCTAGTATTGCACCAGGTAAAAACTTTCAACAACTAATGTCATTTTCGAAAAATGAGAGGTGAACGAAAGGTTATGCGTTGAACAAGTGGGAGTCAACCTTGAACCCTGTGTTCATGCCCATGGACACGATGTATACCTTATCATGGAAGCTTCTCTTAAAATAATTATCCCCTTGCTATAAGTTCATCTTGTATCTGTGTACGTGGTTCCGACCATGTTTCTCCTTGATTCCATTTCTCGTGCAAGTTTGAGCACTTGTCTTCTGCAGAGCAATACCCTAGTCCAACCTCTACTTTGATCTGTCGTCGAGTATTACCCTGTGGTATCTCGAGATTATCATGGAACTGCATAACTTCTTATGAGTTCTTCATCAAGTACTACATTCTCACCGATTCCAATTTTTCACAGGCTCTGAGTTATTAAACACTCAAAGACACTGATAACCGAACCAAGCCCGCACTACAGTTCAACAACTCTTAGTAATCTTCTTTACGTATGAGTTTGTACCCGATCACGTCATTCCTAGCCTGTTTGGTTATATCATTGCCGTGATGATTTTAACTGTGCTACCTGGTCCTTATTCCTGGAGCACCATTTTCAACGAGGAGCTAAGCTTACGTCAATCTTCCTCGTCATATCATCTCGCCTTGAACAATAAGCTTGATTTCGTGTTTGTGTCGTACCCGTGGTTCCAATAACCTTGCGCTTCATCATTCCGCTGACTTGATGTCATCGCCGATCTGTTACATCTTCTTGAAACCTCTCGACAACTGTGTTGTGATCATCATCAACATTCTGAGGTCTTTGAAGATATCTACCGAAATTCTTGATGAGAAAAACCATCCCTCCCCTTGATGATTTGTGTTATCATCGACCACCGTATTGCCTTCCCTCCAACACAAACATGTTCGTGTTTGGTGTTATTCCTTGAGTTCCTTGCTACCCATCATTTGTTCTTCTTTACCTTGGAGTATTACCATCTTTTATGTCAAGAATGTCCTGAGGATTTCAACACCTCTGGAGAATTCTTGATACAAGTGATACTTATCACCATCACCATTCCTTTCCTGGTCACCATGTTGTTTCTTACCGGAATACCGGCAAATGGACTGTGATGTGTAATTCCAAAACTTCTAGCAACCTATTGCTTGAAGTAAATGGTTGATAGTTTGATTCTTAGTCTATTAATTATTGGATCACCATTCTAACATTGATCGTGCTACTTAATCCCTACTTCCCGGTGCACTTTCAATCAATGTTTAATTGTGTATGTTTCCTCGAGCATACATCATTATATCATTTGATCTAACAAATGTTACCTCCTTGTTCACATAATTGTGGGAATCCATCTTTTGGAAATCTCAATGAATCGTCATTGAGTTCATCAACCACCTCCTCATCCTCTCCTTGGTTTAATGATGAACTCGTGATTCGGAAGTTGTTTCCATATATAGTTCATTTCCTGAGAATATTGCAACTCCATCTCGTCTAATTGTGTCGCACCCCTTCCCTCTCAGGCATCCCGAGTCTGAGGTATCTTGACACCAATCAGATCTGAATCTCGGTCAGATATGATGGTTGGAACATATTTCCAAGAGTTATAACCTTGGTCTTTATATGACCCGGTAAGGTGATGTCATGCCTAGCACACCTGGCCGGAGGCCCTATTGTTATAGATTTCTTTTTAGCAAGGTTATCCATTCTTCCATGAGGAAATTGTAAGACTTATTCTATAAGTTGTTTCCGATGGATCCTTTGTATCCAAAGTCTGACCTTTGCTTGAAGACCATGCCAATGCTACCTCGAAGCATGTCTATGGTACTCCAATTTTCAATAAGAGCATTTGAAGAACAATGCTAAAAATTCTTTATTAATCATCCAAACACCGTTGTATGGGTAATGTCATCAAATTTCTCTCCCTTTTCCTAAAGGGTTTTCTACGAGATATCATGTCATGGATATCATACTCTGCTTGTCCTTGGGAAGGATATACCCTTGAAATATGTGTTTAAACACATTTTCCTTTCCATTGTTCTGTTTAATCTGATAACCATGTTTTCCTTTCCATTGGTTGGATTAACATTTCTTGTGATCTATATGATCTAAGCAGTAATATTCTCCTGCTTATGTAAACACCTCGGTGTACAATTCTGTCAGCAAGGCCCTGTTACTATTGTTGATGACATTCCGGTAACCACCGATGGACGAGATCCTTGCCTATTGGTCCGCCTCGTTTCAACGAGCAGGGAAATGGTTCTCCTCGTCCCTCTCCCTTGGTACCGACGTTGTTGCTGACATAACCGATAGGCTATTTGTTGACATGTCTTGCCTACATGGTCATACAAGATGTCACCGCCCTTCCTATCGTTAACCCACATGGTGGGCCCATGACCCACAGTTCCACAGGATCGAAACCTGACTCTCTTGTACACCCCCTGTTCTCAATGTTTTCCTCGCACGTGGCCTCGTATGAAATTCACGAGGCACTTTCCGAGAGATCATCAATTCTGTTATCAGACACAATACTGATTCCCGTTACTTTGAACTCCTTTCACACCCTGTATCAGTCATCGACCGATTGCCTCCCCGCTTGATGCTTCCCATGATACCTCCTTACTTTGCTATCGATATTTTCTTAAGTTTCAATTTGAGAGTTACTTTCCGCCACCTTCCCCGTTGTTTTTGACCAGATAGTCAACCTTGCAGAGGCCCGTTCTCCCGGAATACCCACCATTTATTCTTTCGTAAGTACAATGGAGTTCCCGAACAAAGGATGCCGACTTCATCATGATGACCTAAAGCAGAGTAATGAAGACAGCCACATGATGGATTGACCTCTTCGAGAAGAGCAACCAAGTCCGAGAAGTTTCGTTAGAATTGTGTAACAAGATCTTCCCCCCTTACACAACCCTTAAATCTCAGGACAAGATTTCTTGTAGTACAGGAGAATTGTGACGCCCGGATAATTAAGCTACAGTAATCCCCTGCTAATGATGCCAGGTCACCATCATTACTGTTGCTAATCTCGTCAAAGCCAATTCATATTCAAATTTAAATCAAAGTCAAAATTTGAAGTTTTTAAAAGTTAGAACTTAAAAGTACAAACTATGACAAATAATTCATAAGTAATATTGGCGGAGAAATCATCTTTTTATAAAGTATTTAAATACACTGAAGCATTTAAATCAGAGGCCTAAACTATTATTTAAATATCTTTTTAATAGTAAAATATTCCAACTAATTTAATTAAAGTTGCCAAACTTTTGTGACAGTGACATATTTTACAACACTAGTTATAGTGCAATATTTATAATTTATAAGACAAAAATAAATAGAAACAAAAAAAGAGAACATAAAATAAAAAAGGAAAAGGAATAGAGCGCGCTGTTGGACTGGGCTCTAGGCGCACATAGTGCAGCACAGCCCAACAACCGCAGCCTTTCTTCCCCCTCCGGCTATAGGAGAAGGCCACCACACCATGGCCGTGCGCGCTCAACCCCGCGCACCACTACACCACCGGGGGGATAAGGGCGAGCCCCCTCGACCTCGTCATCCCCCAAGAGATCTTTTCCTCCTCACCCACTACCTCTCCTCTCACCTTATCCGCCCCTCCACCGAGTGTTGTCGCCGCCGTGGGACCTCCGTTGGCGTGGCCACCGGCCACCATTCGTCATCCTCTAGAGCCCAGGAGGACCAACGTCCTCGTCTACGTCTTCTACATCGACAGATCGAGGCCGGGAAGCAACACCACCGCCGCCCGTGTCATCTTCATCTCTGGCAGCCGCCACTGCCACTCCGTCGTCCGGCTGCTCCGGCCATCCCCGACCCCCATCGCGCTCGCCAACGTACTCCCCGGTGAGCCCTCTGGTGATTCTCCTCTCATTCCTTTCGAATCAAGTGTCGTAGGCCGCCGACCGTGCCCTGCATCCATGCACCGCCCGGCTGTTCCCCTGCGACGCCCGCGCGTGCCCCGCTAACCGCCCGCCCGCACGTGGCCACCCCTCCTGCGTCGCTCGCTGAATATGTCGCTCTTTCCGGCCGCGCGAGCCGCCCTGTTGCTCGCGCCGCTGCTCGCTCTTGACCTCTGCACCACGTTCCCCTTGCGCCTGCCCCGCTCGCCTGTGCCTCCCCTCCGTTGCTGCGGTCGCTCGTGCATGCACTGCGCGTAAACGCACTACTCGCTGCAGCCTTGCCTGTTACCTCTCGGAAGCGCTTGCGCCGCTGCCTACCTACTGCTGCTGCCGTAGCCTAGCGCCGCCGTTCCTCGTGCCGCGCTCGCGCCGCTGCCTACCTGCTGCTGCTACCGTAGCCTAGCGCCGCCGTTCTTCGCGCCACTGCTCGCGCCTGCTGCCGCCCAGCCGTGTCGCCCCTCCCGCTCCTAGCTGCTTGCCGCCGCGGCTCCCGGCGCCCGCCGCGGTCTTCCCCTGCTGCTCCACTGCGTGCTTGCTGTTGTCTCTCGCGCTTGCCGCGCAGCGCGCCCGCGCTTGGCTACCATGGTCGCCGGCGCCGCGAGCCGCCGTACGTGCTCCCGCACGGACCCCCTCCCTTTCCTCTCCTCGGGTCGACCCGGCCGCCCCCACACCGCCTTGGTGTCGCCTCGCTTCCGCGCCATGGCCGGCCCTCTTCTACTGGCCGGCTCCGGCCGCCCTCAGCCCTGCTCCGCCTACCCCGCTGCCGGGCTCGGCCATGGCCTCGCCGGGGCCAGGTCCGGCCGCCGCTGTCCCTCCTTTGTGCGCGTTCGTGCATAGGAGGGAGGTGGCCTGAGCCACTTACAGGTGGGGTCCTCCCCCTGTAAAGCAGATAAAAAGAAAAGAGTAGAGAAAAACAAAAATGGAAAATAAAAGGAAATAGTAAAGTGAATTAGTTAATTAATTAATTTGTAATATAATTAGTTTAATTAATTAACCTTGCTTAATTTGACCTAATTAACTAGGTTAAGTGTTTAATCCTATTTTAATTAAACTGTGACAATGACAGTGGGTCCTGCATGTCAGTTTGACCAGTCAAACACCATGTTGACTGCTGACATCTTGTTGATGTCATGCTAATGCAGTAAACCTGTTTTTGAAACAAACTAAATCTGTAAATTACAAAAATGTAATAAAACTTTGAAAATTAATATAAAATAAACCGTACCTCGGATGGAAAAACTTTGTACATGAAAGTTGCTCAGAACGACGAGACGAATCCGGATACACAGCCCGTTCGTCTGCCACGCATCCCTAGCATAGCGAACATGCAACTTTCCCCCTCCGGTTCATCTGTCCGAAAACGTGAAACACCGGGGATATTTTCCCGGATGTTTCCCCCCATCACCGGTACCACCTCATACCGTGTCCGGGCACCCCTAGCACCGCTACTTGTCATGTCATGCATCGCTATGCATCTGTTTGCTTACTATTTATTGTTTCTTCCCCCCTCTTCTCACGCTAGACACCGAGACCGACGCCGCTGCTACCCAGTATGACTACGGTGTTGACGACCCCTCTCTCTTGCCAGAGCAACCAGGCAAGCCCCCCTCCCCTTGATCACCAGATATCGCCTACTCTTCTCTCTACTGCTTGCATTAGAGTAGTGTAGCATGTTATTGCTTTCCGTTAATCCTATTCTGATGCATAGCCTATCATTGTTGCTACAACTGTTGATACCTTACCTGCAATCCTAAATGCTTAGTATAGGATGCTTGATTATCATCAGTGGCCCTACATTCTTGTCAGTCTGCCATGCAATATACATACATACTATACATGTTGTGACTAAAGTCGGATCGGCTCATTGAGTACCCGCAAGTGATTCCGATGTTGGGGGCTGAAGGGACAGGTGGTTCCACCCAGGTAGTGGTGGGACTAGGTTCCCGACGGCCCCCAACTGTTACTTTGTGGCAGAGCGACAGGGCAGGTTGAGACCACCTAGGAGAGAGGTGGGCCTGGCCCTTGTCGGCGTTCGCGGTTACTTCAAAATAACATGCTTAACGAGATCTAGGTATTTGATCTGAGTCTGGCTACTGGCCTATATGCACTAACCAACTACGTGAGAACAGCTATGGGCACTTGACGTCGTGGTATCAGCCGAACCCTTCGTGACGTCAACGACTGAGCGGCGCACATCGGGTTGGACTGGAATGCCTGCTCTTGTATAAGGGAGGCTAGGTCTGCTCACCGGCCACGTACGCAACGTGCAGGTGTGCAATGGGCGATGGGCCCAGACCCCTGCGCCATAGGATTTAGACCGGCGTGCTGACCTCTCTGTTGTGCCTAGGTAGGGCTACGACGTGTTGATCTTCCGAGGCTGGGCATGACCCAGACAAGTGTGTCCGGACAAAGGGGATCGAGCGTGTTGGGAAATGTGGTGCACCCCTGCAGGGAAGTTAATCTATTCAAATAGCCATGATCTTCGGTAACAGGACGACTTGGAGTTGTACCCTGACCTTATGACAACTAGAACCGGATACTTAATAAAACACACCCTTTCAAGTGCCAGATACAACTCGGTGATCGCTCTCTAACAGGGCGACGAAGAGAGGATCGCCGGGTAGGATTATGCTACACGATGCTACTTGGTGTACTTACCATCTACTCTCTTCTTCTGCTGCAAGATGGAGGTTACCAGAAGCGTAGTCTTTGATAGGACTAGCTATCCTGCTCTTATCCCGGCACTCTGCAGTTCAGTCCACATATGTTACCCCTTTTCCATTTGATACCAATGCATACATATGTAGTGTAGCTCCTTGCTTGTGAGTACTTTGGATGAGTACTCATGGTTGCTTTGCTCCCCCTTTTCCCCTTTCCTATACCCGATTGCTGCGACCAGACGTTGGAGTCCAGGAGCCAGACGCCACTGTCGATGACGACTACTACTACTCGGGAGGTGCCTACTACTACGTGTAGGCCGCTGACAACGACCAGGAGTAGTTTAGGAGGATCCCAAGCAGGAGGCCTGCGCCTCTTTGGATCTGTATCCCAGTTTGTGCTAGCCTTCTTAAGGCAAACTTGTTTAACTTATGTTTGTACTCAGATATTGTTGCTTCCGCTGACTCGTCTATGATCGAGCTCTTGTATTCGAGCCCTCAAGGCCCTTGGCTTGTAATACGATTCTTGTATGACTTTTTTTAGAGTTGTGTTGTGATATCTTCCCGTGAGTCCCTGATCTTGATCGTACACGTTTGCGTGTATGATTATTGTACGATCAAATCGGGGGCGTCACACTCACGAAGACCTAGGGCAATTTGAGGAAGCCCGTCATTGGAATATACAAGCGAAGTTCTATAATGAAAAAATTCCCACTAGTATACGAAAGTGATATCATAGGATACTCTCTATCATGAAGATCATGGTGCTACTTTGAACCACAAGTGTGGCAAAAAGGATAGTAACATTGTCCCTTCTCTCTTTCTCTCATTTATTTATTTATTTATTTGGGCCTTCTCTCATTTTTTGGCCTCTTTTATTTATTTATTTTTCGTCCGGAGTCTCATCTCGACTTGTGGGGGAATCATAGTCTCCATCATACTTTCCTCACATGGGACAATGCTCTAATAATGAAGATCATCACACTTTTATTTACTTACAACTAAAGAATTACAACTCGATACTTAGAACAAAATATGAATCTATATGCATGCCTCCGGTGGTGTACCGGGATGTGCAATGAATCAAGAGTGACATGTATAAAAAATGATGAACGGTGGCTTTGCCACAAATACAATGTCAACTACATGATCATGCAAAGCAATATGACAATGATGGAGCGTGTCATAATAAACGGAACTTTGGAAAGTTGCATGGCAATATATCTCGGAATGGCTATGGAAATGCCATAATAGGTAGGTATGGTGTCTGTTTTGAGGAAGGATATGTGGTGGGTTTATTGTACCGGTGAAACTCGCGTGGTACTAGAGAGGCTAGCAATGGCGAAAAGGTGAGAGTGCGTATAATCCATGGACTCAACATTAGTCATAGAGAACTCATATACTTATTGCAAAAATCTATTAGTCATCGAAACAAAGTACTGCGTGCATGCTCCTGGGGGGATAGATTGGTAGGAAAATACCATGCTCGTTCCCGATCACCACTCATAAGGAAACAATCAAAAAATAAATCATGCTCCGACTTCATCACATAACGTTTCTCCATACATGCATGCTACGGGACTCACAAACTTTAACACAAGTATTTCTCAAATTCACAACTACTTACTAGCATGACTCTAATATCACCATCTTCATATATCAAAACAATCATAAGGAATCAAACTTCTCATAGTATTCAATGCACTTATATGAAAGTTTTTATTATATCCCTCTTGGATGCCTATCATATTAGGACTAATTTTATAACCAAAGCAAATTACCATGCTGTTTAGAGACTCTCAAAATAATATAAGTGAAATATGATAGTTCATCAATTTCTATAAAATAAAACCACCGTCGTGCTCTAAAAAGATATAAGTGAAGCACTAGAGCAAATTTTGCCTAGCTCAAAAGATACAAGTGAAGCACATAGAGCATTCTAATAAATCACGATTCATGCGTGTCTCTCTCAAAAGGTGTGTACAGCAAGGATGGTTGTGGCAAACTAAAAAGCAAAGACTCAAATCATACAAGACACTCCAAGCAAAACACATATCATGTGGTGAATAAAAATATAGCCTCAAGTAAAGTTACCGATGGACGAAGACGAAAGAGGGGATGCCATCCCGAAGCATCCCCAAGCTTAGGCTTTTTTACATCCTTGAATATTACCTTGGGGTGCCTTGGGCATCCCCAAGCTTACGCTCTTGCCACTCCTTATTCCATAGTCCATCAAATCCTTACCCAAAACTTGAAACTCCAACAGAAAATCTCGTAAGCTCCGTTAGTATAAGAAAATAAATCACCACTTTTGGTACTGTTGTGAATTCATTCTTTATTTATGTTGGTGTAATATCTACTATATTCCATATTTTCCATGGTTCATACCCCCCGATACTAGCCATAGATGCATCAAAATAAGCAAACAACACGTGAAAAACACAATCTGTCAAAAACAAAATAGTCTGTAGCAATCTGGGTATTCCGAATACTCCTATAACTCCAAAAATCCTGAGAAATTAGGAAGTCCTAGACAATTTTTTATTAATTCTCTAAAAAAATAATCAGTATTTTATCACGCTTTTGTTAAAAATTAAAACTAATCTCCTGGGTGCAAAAGTTTCTGTTTTTCAGCAGGATCAAATCAACTATTACCATAAGCCATCCCAAATGTCTTACTTGGCACAAACACTAATTAAAACACAAAAAACACATCTAACCAGAGGCTAGATGATTTATTTATTTCTAAACAGGACCTAAAAAGCAAGAACAAAAATAAAATTGGCCTGCCTCCCAACAAGCGCTATTGTTTAACGCCCCTAGCTAGGCATAAAAAACACGAATAGATCTAAGTATTATCATCTTTGGCATGCAATCCATAAGTGGCTCTCATAATATATTCATAAGGCAATTTAATTTTCTTTCTTGGAAAGTGTTCCATGCCTTTCCTTAACGGGAATTGAAATCTAATGTTTCCTTCTTTCATATCAATAATTGCACCAATCATTCTAAGGAAAGGCCTACCAAGAATAATAGGACATGTAGGATTGCAATCTATATCAAGAAGAATGAAATCTACGGGCACATAATTCCTATTTGAAACAATAATAACATCATTAATTCTTCCCATAGGTTTCTTAAAAGTGGAATCCTCAAGATGCAAATTTAAGGAACAATCATCAAATTCACAGAAACCTAACACATCACATAAAGTTTTCGGAATCGTGGAAACACTAGCAGCCAAATCACACAAAGCAAATCATTCATAATCTTTAATATTAATATTAATAGTAGGTTCCCACTCATCATAATTTTTTCTAGGAATAGAAACTTCCAAATTAATCCTTTCTTCATAAGATTGCATCATAGCATCAACGATGTGTTTAGTAAAAGCTTTGTTTTGATTATAAGCATGAGGAGAATTCAACATGGATTGCAAAAAGGAAATACAATCTATCAAATAGCAATTATCATAAATAAAGTCCTTGAAATCCAAAATAGTGGGTTCATTGCTATCTAAAGTTTTGACCTCTTCAATCCCACTTTTATCAATTTTTGCATCAAGATCTAAAAACTCCGAATCATTGGGATGCCTTCTAAGTAAAGTTGACTCATCTCCAATCCCATCTTTATCAAGATTTACATTGGAAAATAAAGATTCAATAGGAGTCACATCAATCCCTTTTATATCGTCATCATTATTTTCATGAAAACTGGAAGAACACGCTTTTATAAACCAAACTTTCTTAGCACGCATCTTAGCAGTTCTTTCTTTGCACTCATCAATGGAAATTCTCATGGCTTTGAGAGACTCATTGGTATCATGCTTAGGTGGAATAGATCTAAGTTTCAAAGAATTAACATCAAGAGAAATTCTATCCAAGTTCCTAGCCAAATCATCAATCTTAAGCAAATTTTCTTCAATCGAAGCATTGAAATTCTTTTGCGAACTAATAAATTCTTTAAAAGTATTCTCAAATTAAGAGGGCATCTTATTATAATTTACATAAGAATTGTTTTCAATCAAAGTAGACAAATGCATATCATTAGGATCAAAAGGAGCACCCTTACTAGCAAACAATTTCATAAGCTCATCCATGTTTCCACTCAAAACATTTATTTCTTCAATTGCATGCACTTTTTACTAGTGCAAGATCTTTCGGTATGCCATTGAGAATAGTTAACCATAATATTATCTAGGAGTTTAGTGGCTTCTCCTAAAGTAATTTCCATAAAAGTGCCTCCCACGGACGAATCTAAAAAATTTCTAGAAGCAAAATTCAATCCGGCATAAAATTTTTGTATAATCATCCATAAATTCAAACCATGAGTAGGGCAATTTATAATCATCAATTTCATCCTATCCCAAGGTTGTGCAACATGTTCATGATCAAGTTGCTTAAAATTCATAATATCGTTCCTAAGGGAGGTGATCTTAGCGGGAGTAAAATACTTGGAAATAAACGCATATTTACACTTATTCCATGAATCAATACTATTTTTAGGCAAAGATGAAAACCAAAGATGAAAACCAAGTTTTAGCGCGGTCCCTATGCGAGAACGGAAATAACTTCAACTTAACAATATCATTATCCACATCTTTTTTCTTTTGCATATCGCACAAATCAATGAAATTATTAAGATCGGATGCGGCATCTTCATTGGGAAGGCCGGAAAATTGATCTTTCATAACAAGATTCAACAAAGCAGTATTAATCTCGCAAGATTCTGTCTTAGCATTGGGAGCAATCGGAGTACTAATAAAATCATTGTTGTTCATATTGGAAAAGTCACACAATTTGGTATTATCTTGACACTACAAAAAAAATACACTTCCGTGATGATACGTGTTTGTCACAGTAGGTCGCGTTTTCTGTCATGCATGTACATCCATGACAAATTTATGACAGAATCAAGATAGTCATACCTGTGCGGTCGTAGAAGTGTTCCATGACATTGCCAAAATTATCATCACGGAAGTGTCCACTTCCATGACGATAAATCGCGTGTCACGGAAGTGCTTTCGTCAAGGGTGACCGACACGTGGCATCCACCGTAACAGAACGCCGTTAAGCTATCGGGTCGGATTTGGATCCGATAACCCGTTAACAGCCACGACCAATGCCGATTTTCCACGTGTAAAATTCTCATTGGCTGACGGATCCACGCGTCAGCTCCGCGTTGGCACAGGTGTCACTCCTCCAACGGTCGAGATGGGCCTATGATATGTTGACACGTGGACCAGCCCAAAAGTGGCCCACAAAGAGTAAATGGGCCGGCCCAACCGAAGGCCCATAAGATTTAGCGGACCATAATGGGCCGACCCAGCTAAAGGCCCACAAAATTTAGCGAACCATAATGGGCCGGCCAGCTAAAGGCCCACACGATTTTGCAGACCATAATGGGTCGGCCCAGCTAAAGGCCCACAAGATTTTGCGGACCACAATGGGCCAGCCCAGCTAAAGGCCCACTAGATTCTGCCGAACATAATGGGCCGGCCCAGCTAAAGGCCCAACATTCTCTATCAAACCGGCCCGTCAACGGCCTGTCCTAAACTTGTCATCAACGCGGCCCATGGTCACTTCTGGCCCGTTAACAGTCCGCTAAGTAATTAGGCAGAATTACAGCCCGGTGTATTTCCGGCCTGTTAAAGGTCCGACTTCATTTGGGCCCATTTACAGGCCATCAAAACTTTCGACCCATAAACGACCGTGAAGGATTTGGGTCATATTCGGCCATGTCTGACATTCGGCCTGTTAGAGGCCCACTATAGCTTTGGGCCACTTTCGGCCTGTTAACGCCGGACGTAAACCATGGGCCATATGTGGCCCAACGTCATATCGGCCCCATTAACGGCCCATATAAAAATGACGATAATCTAGCCTGACCGAAGTTCCGGCCTGTTAAAGGCCCGTGTATTAGGTCGGCGCATTTACGTCCCGTCTGAATTTCGGCCTGTTAAAGTCCATTGGGTTATTTGGCACAATCAGGGCCCAATCTCACTTTCGGTCTATTAAAGGCCCATGTATTTTATGGGCTCGAGATATTTACACCTGTAAACGGCCTATTTTTACTGAGGGCCCAAATTATGTTTAGGCCTGTTAAAGGCCCACTATGGGCACAGGCCTACCAGAAAAATATGAAAGCTTATGCTGATTTAGGCCCAGATATTTTTAGTGGGCTACATGCCAATTTCGGCCCATAATCGTTTTTAGCCCAATTGGAATGGGCCCGATGAATGTTGGCATGTTGGGCTCCTACGAAGCTTTAGGCCGAATACATTACTAAGATAAACCTACACTATACACAAATAGCGTCGTAATTACTGCAGCCTGAGGCAGCATCATAAATGTTGTATCACAACAAAATAAATCCCAACCATACAAAAAAAGGCCTGTTGGCATAAAGTTTACAGTCCTTCCAGATAAAAGCACCATCAGATGTATAGAAGCACAGATCATTTGACCTGAGTGCTAATGTTTCAGGCTATAGAATCTGATGGAGCAGCACGATCTCCACCTTTTTCCGCCATTGCTCTTGAAAAACAAAGCGAATGTCTGATAGTCTGGTTTCAAAACCATTCATATCTTGACGACATTTCTCAACCACTATTCTTGTTTCCGAAACAACGTCCACTAGGGATTGGACTTGTGTTTGGAGCACAGATATATCACTCTGTCTAGCAGGAAGATTTTGTTCAGTAGGCGATTTGGACGAGGTTACCTTAACAACCAACCCAGAATTACGCAGGAAGGTGCTTTTTGCACTGTTAGTGGAGAGATACTGACGCACTGCAGCAAGAGGTGATATTGTGCCTGTAGTAGCCTCGTCACCTTCAGGTGGTTGTGGCTGTTCAATCATTTGTTCCATAGCTTCCTGAAAGTTTGAACTTGTAGATTAGTGTACCAGATAAGTTACTAATGAGACAAAAACAAACAAAGTAGGTTAAACGTTTATACATAACTTATTTTGGTGAACTACTGTAATACATTAGCATGTATTGTAGTGCCAACTACATAATAAAATCACTTTTGGAACATATGTCCATGTAGCATGCCTACTGTATTGTCTATTTCCTCACATTCGTTGACATCTAAGGATAAATAGACATGGTTTAAAGTAGGATGAACATAGTATGACATCATTCATATCATGGGCAAACAGATATAAAACAAACAGGCTATTTTATCATTGTGTGCGCACGTGAACATAACAACTAGATTATAGATCAAGACCAAAATAATATCCTTCATATCTTTTAAACCATGTAAGGTTAAATGATACGTTAAGACAACTGTGAATAAAAGTGAACAGAGTAACTGACATTGGCTGCAAACCAAGTAGTTAAATGAACACATCACAGTACCAATCAGTTCAAGGCAGGAGGAGTAAGGACTTACAACAGCGGCTTGAACTGGTGTGCTCATGTCCTTCATCTTGCTGGTGTGGCAATCCTTGAAGATTTGCACTGCACTCGGTTCAGGTTCTTTTTGGTCCGCACGGCAGCGGCTTGAACTGGTGTGCTCATGTCCTTCATCTTGCTGGTGTGGCAATCCTTGAAGATTTGCACTGCATTCGGTTCAGGTTCTTTTTGGTCCGCACCGGATTTCCTCTGTATTTGGAACAAGTCAATATAGATACGATAATATGACACAAAAAAGAAGGAAGTAGCAGCTATTTACAAGAGCCTCGCAGTGTGCAATATAGCTGCGAGATCCTGTGGTCTGTTGGAATTTCACTTTAGAACGGTTGGTTTTGTTCTTCAAATAGTTAGCCTAGAAGAAGATACACTTGTAAGGCACATACATAAATACAAGTTCAATATGTGGTCTGATCAAATACATATAGCCTACCTGATACTTTGGATCAGACCAGTGTTTAACGAGGGCTGTCCAGTCTTCATCTGTAATATATTCCACTGGAGATGTTTGGGCGATTTCATTGTTAGCCTTGCCTTAAAAGTGAGATTTTCTAAGGTGGTACCGATACTGTCGCAGAGCAGACTGAAAAACATGAGTGCATGCTTGTCTAGTTGCATCATCTTTCGGATCCAACTTGAACCTCATCTGTTGAAAAAAGAATGTAAGTCTTATTAAGAGGAAGCTAGAAAGTATGGGACAGAGCAAGACAATATTACTAATTGCGATGAATAACATTACTTACGGATAAATGGTCAAGGAAGGTGTTAAACTGGGTATTGTCTTTCTCATTCCTGTACTGGATCCACGTTGGGAGGATACATGCATGACACCTAACGGCAACGACTGCCTCTGATACTAACTTGGCTGACTCTGTAGCATCACGTGGCCTTTTTAAACCTGCCTCAAAATGGATCTCCATTCTTCCTCCTTTAGATTTTGTTAATCTGTCAAGCATTATCCCTGATGTCTGTGTTTCCACTTGCGTCGTGGTGCTAGTTCAACAACGAATATGGAAAGTGTTAGTGTACATAAAACTGTGAGAGTACATATAAAGGAGCATGCAACTGCAACTTGACTCGGTCAGGTACCGTCTTGGTGTGGATGCTCATGAGGTTCATCTGATCTTGCCAAGTCCTATTGTGTCAGCAGTGCTTCGGAAGTAGTGTTAGGTGTGAAGGCAGCTTGGGAACTGGCTAGTTCCGGAGCAAACGAACGAGTAACTGGTTGAGATGCTGGTACCGTTGAAGCGGATGCTGCAGCTAGTGGAGCAGGTGATACTGTGTTTGTAGATTTAGCCGGTGGACTTGGACCTTCTACTGCACTATAAGTACCAGCAGAATCTCGATGACAGAACCTTTTCCGTTTCACCCGACGAGTAACAGCACTCCCTACTATATTATTTTCCTTGCTCTTTTTTGACTTTGCCATGTCAAGCTGTACCCACAACACAAAAGAATAAAATCACTCTTCAGAACTCATTGATGCATGATACAGACAAGCAATACTTTGATGTAAGACAACCGTATGAGGATGGAATATGTAAGAAAAACAGGAAGGCATGACATATTCATAGCTACGATGTGCAAACTAAGCAGAAGGATTTTCAAGAAAATAGAAGTAATGCAAGCTAGACACCATATGAAAGATGCAACCAATATTACTCTGCCAAGTTAAAAGTGTCTTGTCATAAGTGGCAATTCGAAAAATTAGAAGCAGTACAACGTAGAAATCAATGCAAGATGCAACCACTATCAAACTACCATGTTAAAAGCGTCCAATCATGAGTGACTGATGCGGGATACACAGCAGCAGTACTTTGATGTAAGAACATGGTATGATAGATAGATGCAGTGTATTCTAGACACAGAAAGCCATGTCATATGCTCATGTATAACGTATAAGCTCAACAGGTGCAATTTAATCAAAATAGAAGAAATACAGGCTAGACAACATATGCAACATGAAACCAATTATCACACTGTCAACTTAGAGCAAGCACCTGCGATGGTGGAGTACGGGAGATGAACTCATCATCTAGACTTGGGACTTCAACTTCATTAGCAGTAGCAGTGGCAAATCTAGAGAGTCTCTGTTTGCGTCGATGCGGAGGACCACCAACATCCCCTAACTTACTCTTTTCCTTCCTATTTTCTGATATTGCCTTATGAAGTCAAAACTACAAGAAGATGAATAAAATTAGCTCTGCATAACTGGTTGATGCATGATACAGACGAACACTACTTTGATGTAAGGCAAGCGCAGGATAGGAGGATGGAATATATGCAAAAAAAGACAGCGTTTCATATTCACACGTATGGTAGGAGGATGGAATATGTATGAAAAAACAGTAAGCGGAAGGCATTTCAACAAAATTAGAAGAAATGAAAGCTAGGCACCATATGAACATGCAACCAGTATCACTCTATCAGGTAAAAAGTGTCTCGTCGTAAGTGCCATTTCAAGAAATTAGAAGCAGCACAAGCTAGAAGGCAATGCAAGATGCAACCTACATCACAGTCCCAAGTTAAATGTGTCTTATGGGTAAGTGATAGTTGCAGGTATAAGTTGTAAGCTACGCAGATGCAATTCAACATAATCAGAAGCAATACAAACTAGACATCATACGGAAAACGCAACCACGTATAATAGTTCCAAGTAAGAGCAAGCACCTGTGATGGTGGAGTAGGGGAGATGTGCTCATCATGTACACGTATGTTCTAGAAACAGGAACACGTGTCATATTCATAAGCATTATGTGTAAAGTAAGCAGATGCAATTCAAGTTAGAAGCAATACAAGCTAGACATCATACGCAACATGCAACCACATATAATAGTGTCAAGTTAGAGCAAGCACCTGTGATGGTGGAGTAGGGGAGATGTGCTCATCATCTACACAGCTACGTTGACTGTCCAGCCTTGTGTTGTCTTGCGAATCTTGTTGGGAGGATGGCGGAGTAGAATCTGTAGAGACCCCCTGTTTGACTTGCTCCGAAGGACCACCATCATCCACTGCCGGACTAATTTCCTTCAGCTGTAATGATTTTGCATTGTGAAGTCAAACCGATAAGAAAAAGGAATAAAATTCGCTCTTCAGAACTCATTCATGCATGATACTGACGAACACTACTCGGATGAAAGGCAATCACATGATGCGAGGATGGAATATGTATGAAAAACAGGATGGTGTGACATATTCACACCTATGATGTGGTAACTAAGCAGAAGGCATTTCAACAAATTAGAAGCACTGCAAGCTAGACACCATATGAAAGATGCAACCAATATGACTCTGCCAAGTTCAAACTGTATCACGTTTCAACAAATTAGAAGCAGTACATGCTAGAAATCATATGCAAGACACAACCAATATCACAGTGGCGACTTAAAGGTGCCTTATCATAAGATATAGTATGTACCAAAAACAGGAAAGCGTGTCATATTCACATGTATCATGTGTAAGCTAAGCAGATGCAGTTTACACTAATTAGGAGCAATACGAGCTATACACCATATGCAACATGCAACCAGATATCACACTGCCAAGTTAGAGCAAGCACCTTGGATGGTGGAGTAGGGGAGCGGAGACTTGGACCTTGTAATGCACTATCAGTACAAGGAGAATCGGTACAGATGCTCCGTTTACGTTGCTGTAGAGGACCACCATCATCGCCTTCCTTACCCTTTTCCTTCCTCTTTCTTGATTTTTCCTTGTCAAGTCAAACCCTCAAGAAAAAGGAATAAAATTTGCTCTTCAGAACTCATTGATGCATGATACTGATGAACACTACTTTCATGTAAGACGAACACTACATATCACACTGCCAAGTAAGAGCAAGCACCTGCGATGGTGGTGTGGGGGAATTGCGGTGACCAACTAGAGAGCTACGTTGACTATCTTCATTTAGCCTTGCTGTTTCTTGAGAATCATGTGGGGAGGATGACACTACACTCTTTATACGAGTATGGCGTCTCACAGAAACCCACCCGGGTGACTGTCTCATCATAAGTGATCGATGAGGGATACAAAAGAGCATTAGTTTGATGCACGAACATGGTTAATAGACATATGTAGTATGTATCAAAAACAGGAAGGCATGTCATTATCAAAGGTATAATGTGTAAAGTAAGCAGATGCAATTTAACCAAATTGGAAGCAATACAAGCTAGACACCATATGCAACATGCAACCACATTTGACAGCGCGAAGTTAAAGCAAGCACCTGGGATGGTTGTGTGTGGCAATTGAGATCATCAACTGCAGAGCTAAGTTTACTGTCTCCAACTGCTGACACTGCACTCGTTAGAGCGCTGGAACGCTTAGTGCTTATCTTTGAATTACACTGGAGCAACTTCTGTCTTTTCTTTTCTGCATTCATCAACACTGCGTCAGAGTCTGAAATACCCATGCATAAAAAAACAATAGTGTGAGTATGGGTGAAGTGTGTGCACAATTAGTACAGTGTAAAGGTAGCAGATATCAGGTCGGTGAGAAATAAATGACGGGAGACATATGATAGCTCTACAACATGCATGGCACACTAAATTACTACAGGATTCTATGAAAATAACAGTTGACTGAAAGCAAATAGGTCAGTCCATTTTTTTTGCACCGTCCGATGTACAAAGAACGGGCAGATCGCCTTCATCTACCTCCAGCGAGTCAGTGTTGACGATCTTCCTCGAAACGCCAGCGACCACCGGCCCAGTATTCCTCCCCTTCCTGCGCCCTCCCCTCGACCTCACCGCACTGCCGTGCTTGGCACCACCCCCCGGCCATCCATTCAAGCCCTGCCGACCTCCAGATCAGGCGCAAGCAGCTCCTGCGCCCCACACCCCTATGATAGACACCGATGCGCCGCTTCCCCAGGGAACAGGCAGACTAGGTGCTCGGCGCGCCTAAGCGGGTGCTGCTTCTTTTAGTTGCGGTTCGACTGACCCTGAATTGAAATCCAGGCGAGCTACTGACCTCTAGCTAAGGTGAAATAGTAAAAGGGAGGAGACCTTGTGCATTTAGTATCACGAAGAAGATGCAGTAAGAAGCGCTCAACTAGTTTCTTTCATGGGATGAATACGGTGTGAGCGGAGACGTAAGATTTGCACGAATAAGGGAAGAGGAGTACCTCTTTCTGCTGGCAGTGCTGTGTCCTCCTTCTATTTTTCCAAAGATCTTCTTGTTGTTCGCCAGAAACCAGAAGTTGTGGAGGACGGTGCAGCCTTGGACGAACCCATGGCCAAGTTGTTGTGTGTGGTGCGGTGGCCGTCTGTCGGCGGTGATGAAGACATGTACCTAGGGTAGGGGCACGGACCTGTCCAAGGAGCCCTACCCTAGGACATCCCTAGGAGAAGTCACCTTTCAATCGACTTAAAGGTATCCCACTCGACGGGTTCAAGACACTCGACCAAGAAGCTATCACTCGACCATGAAGCCAACCACTCGATCGCCAGGAGACCTAAAGTCACTCCGCAGGCAAACGGTCGGCTATCAAGTAGTCTTTATGGTCATTATAGCACTTTATTAGGGGCGTTACCAGTAACGCCCAACCTTAAATGTACCTTAAACCCTGCATTACTGAGGGCAGGAGGGGGCCGGCGAACTCTATATAAGCCACCCCCCTCCTCAGTATGAAGGGTTCGCACCCCTGCTATTCACATGCCAGTAATCCAGTCGACCGCCTCCGGGCACCGAGACATAGGGCTGTTACTTCCTCCGCGAAGGGCCTGAACTCGTACATCTTGGTGTGTTTACAACTTCCCAATAGCTGAGATCTAGCCTCTCCATACATACCCCCCTACATCACTGTCAGAGTTAGAACCACGACAGTTGGCGCCCACCGTGGGGCCGGAATCTTAGCGCCTGATTGGAGAAGTTGCGATTTTTCCGATCCCTTTGATCATGGTTTCGTGCGGAGTTTTGGTGGAGGGCCGCGAGATCCACCTTGGCGCGCTCACGTTCATCGCCGATGACTCTGCCTGGCTTCAGGAGGCGCCACTCGACATCGATGCGCTCCCCGTCCGTGGTGCGACGCATTTCCGCGCATGCGTTCATGGCGTCCTCCTGCGGCAGCCGTCGACCCAGTATCGGTCGGCCCCCGTATCGTCTCCCCACTCTGTCTCCCACCGGCGCAAGCACTCCGGTCGGTCGAGACTTCAAAGGTGGGTGAGGCATGCCGTGGCTCGCCAGTCGGCCGCCCCGCAAGTCGCGGCAATCGAGCCCGACGAATCCCTCTACGGCCTGTTCGACTGGCTCCGCGGAGACCGCATCTGAGTGCGATAGCAGCGACCCAGCGGCTGAGATCCTGGTGGTCGATGGAACGCACAGTCCTCCCGGTTTCCCTCGCGCTGATGGAGGCGCGGGTGGGGGCGACCCGTCCCATCCCCACGATGAGTATCTGCCCGAACCTCTCACGTCATTACAGCGAGAGGAGCTTCGCCGCCGGAACACGGACGCACTCCGCACTCCTATCGTCGGAGAGTCCCCCAAGGCCCGGGCCTTGGAGGACGCACGCTTGGCTAATTTGGCCGAGTGCACTCGACTGGAGAATCTCCAGCGAGCACTCGACGAGCAAGCGCGTCAGCGGGCTCCCGAGTCTAGTCGACGCCAGCTCTTCTCGCCGACGCAGGTATACCGAACCCCAGTTCAGAATTTGGCCGCCGCGGCCCGTATAGCAGAATCGATTCAGCCCTCCCAGTCGGAGGCTGGCAGGGGCTTGTTACAGATCAGAGCATTGCTTCGGGCGGCGGGAAACCAGAATTCCGCTGTTTCTCAGTCGCGGAATAGGATCCACAGTCGATCCGTTGCAACAGATACAGTCCAGTCGGCTCACAGCCCGCGGTCGCCCCGAGGCGTGAGGGATGTGGCGACCGGCATGATTAGTACAGAAGGAATGAGCAGTATGATCACCGATCCGATCGTGATGATCGACGTCGAGTGCCAACCCCTCCCCCGAGGAGTGGGTCATATGCGCCTCGACATCGAGATGACAGGCGCCCTCATAGCGTTGGGCAGAGGATTCCCGTCGACCCCAGGGACCCAGGCTTTGACGCGAGATCTGTCCTCGTTCAAGGCTTGGTTGACAGGAACAGGGCTCATCGGGAAGGCCAGAACAGAGATGCGCCCGCCAGCAGCAGAATACGTGTTTCAGGGCCAGAGTGTTTCAGTCGAGCCATCAGGGCCGCGGTGATTCCTCCCAACTTTCGGTTGGCGACTGGAGTCAGCAAGTTCACCGGTGAGTCTAAGCCTGACACTTGGCTCGAAGATTACCGAGTGGCTGTACAGATTGGCGGTGGCAATGATGAGGTGGCTATGAAGCATCTGCCTCTCCTGTTAGAGGGCTCGGCCAGAGCGTGGCTGAATCAGTTAGCATCCAGCAGCATCTACACTTGGGAGGATCTCTCTCGAGTGTTTGTCACAACCTTTGAGGGAACATGCAAGCGACCCGCAGGCCTTACAGAATTGCGGTCTTGCGTGCGAAAGCCGAGTGAAACTCTGAGGGATTACATCCAGAGGTGGATCACTTTGCATCACACAGTTGAGAACGTACCGGATCACCAAGCAGTTTGTGCCTTTAAAGAAGGCGTCAAGAACAGAGAGTTGAACCTGAAGTTCGGTCGGACCGGAGAAATGTCCCTGAATCGGATGATGGAAATTGCCACCAAATACGCTAACGGAGAAGATGAAGATCAACTCCGGAGTGGCAAGCAGAAAGCAGTCGCCCAGGAAACCGGAGGCAATTCCAGTCGGAAGCAGAAGCGGAAGGCCGAGGCGGCCGCCCCTGGGGAGGCCCTGGCCGCAACCCAGGGAAATTTCAAGGGAAAACCGAAAGGCCCCTGGAAGCCCAAGAAAGTCAAGGATCAAGATGGAAATGATGTTTTGGATCTGCCATGTCACATCCACACCAAGAAAGATGAGGAGGGTTATTTTATTTACCCAAAGCATACCACTTGACAGTGTCGGTTCCTGATCCAGCAGTTTCAGGGCAAACAGTCCAAAGATAAGGAAAAAGAGTCGGACAGAGTTGAGGACAAGGAAGACAGTGACGATGGATACCCCCAAATCAATTCCACCCTGATGATTTTTGCTGATGTCGAAAGCAAAAGTCGACTGAAAGTCATTAACCGTGAGGTGAATATGGTTGCTCCGGCGACACCCAGTTATCTGAAGTGGTCTCAGACTGTCATCACATTCGACCAGTCCGATCACCCTATGCACATTGCCACCCCTGGGAGGCAAGCTTTGGTGGTCGACCCAGTTGTCGAAGGCACTCGACTGACCAAAGTCCTGATGGATGGTGGCAGTGGCCTGAACATATTGTATGCTGAAACATTGAAAGGGATGGGCATTCCGATGTCCAGGCTCAGTGCCAGCAACATGAGCTTCCATGGAGTCATTCCTGGAAAGAAAGCCGAGTCACTCGGCCAGATTGCTCTCGACGTGGTTTTCGGTGATTCAAAGAATTACCGCAGGGAAAAGTTGACATTTGAGGTTGTGGACTTCCAAAGTGCTTATCATGCTATTCTGGGCCGGCCAGCTTATGCACGCTTCATGGCTCGACCATGCTACGTGTATCTCAAGTTGAAGATGCCCGGCCCCAGAGGTGTGATCACCGTTACCGGCAATCGGAGGAAAGCAGAAGAGTGTTTTCAGAAAGGATCGAAGATTGCTGACGCTCAGATGGCAGTTGTTGAGCTACAAGAGTACCAGAAGACTGCTGATCTGAGTGAATTGCTACGAGCCAAGAAGCCTGCTTCAGAATCTACTTTTCAGTCGTCCGGTGAAACTAAGCTAGTGCACGTTCACCCGACCGACCCCGACGCTGCTCCGACTCACATCTCGACGACGCTCGACTCCAAATAGGAAGAAGCGCTCATCCAATTCCTCCGTGAGAACTGGGACGTCTTCGCATGGAAGCCTTCTGACATGCCTAGAGTTCCCAGGGGGCTGGCTGAGCACCGTCTATGAGTCGACCCGAAGTTCAAGCCTGTGAAAGAACATCTTCGACGGTCCGCCGTCCAAAAGAGGAAAGCTATTGGCGAGGAGGTGGCTCGGCTCTTAGCAGCGGAGTTCATCCGAGAGATTTATCACTCCGAGTGGCTCGCCAATGTTGTCATGGTCCCCAAAAAGGACAAGTCACTTAGCATGTGCATTAACTTTAAACACATCAATCGGGCCTGCCCGAAAGATCATTTCCCTCTCCCCCGCATCGACCAGGTAGTGGACTCGACCGCGGGGTGTGAGCGTTTGTCTTTTCTAGATGCTTATTCAGGGTACCATCAGATCCGTCTGTATGGACCCGACGAGATCAAAACGGCTTTCATCACCCCATTTGGGTGCTTCTGTTATGTCACCATGCCCTTCGGCCTCAAGAATGCTGGAGCCACGTTCATGAGGATGATTCAGAAGTGTTTACTCACTCAGATCAGTCGGAACGTAGAAGCATACATGGATGATATTGTGGTTAAGTCACAGAAAGGTTCCGACCTACTGACTGACCTTGCCGAAACCTTTGCTAACCTCAGGGGATACGATATCAAGCTCAATCCATCAAAGTGCACATTCGGAGTTCCAGGTGGAAAGCTACTCGGTTTTCTCGTTTCCGAACGAGGAATCGATGCCAATCCCGAGAAAGTTGGCACCATACTCCGGATGAAGCGCCCTGTGCGTGTACACGATGTCCAGAAACTTACAGGTTGCTTGGCCGCTCTAAGTCGATTCATTTCTCGTCTCGGTGAAAAGGCGTTGCCTCTTTACCGACTGATGAAGAAGTCTGACAAGTTCGTGTGGACTCCAGAAGCTGACGCAGCGTTTGCAGAGCTCAAAGCTCTGCTCTCCACCCAGCCGGTGCTTGCTGCCCCAATCAGTAAAGAGCCTCTGCTGCTGTACATTGCGGCCACGGGACAAGTTGTCAGTACAGTACTCACGGTCGAGCGGGAAGAAGAAGGAAAGGCCTTCAGAGTTCAACGCCCAGTATATTATGTGTCTGAAGTTTTGACCCCTTCAAAGCAAAGACATCCCCATTACCAGAAGCTTGTATATGGGATCTACATGACCACGAAGAAGGTTGCACACTACTTCTCTGACCATTCCATTACAGTCGTCAGCGACGCTCCACTGTCAGAGATCTTGCACAACAGAGATGCAACTGGTCGAGTGGCTAAGTGGGCGATTGAACTCCTCCCCCTAGATATCAAGTTTGAAGCAAAGAAGGCTATCAAGTCCCAAGCAATTGCAGATTTCGTCGCCGAGTGGATTGAACAGCAACTCCCGACTCAAGTTCACTCGGAGCACTGGCCCATGTTCTTCGATGGATCTAAGATGCTGAACGGTTCTGGTGCTGGGGTAGTATTGGTCTCCCCCTGAGGAGATAAGCTCAGATACATTCTCCAGATTCACTTCGATTCCTCCAACAATGAAGCAGAATATAAAGCACTCTTATACGGGTTACGCATGGCCATTTCACTCGGCGTCCGGCGCCTCATGGTCTACGGTGACTCAGATTTGGTGGTTAATCAGGTGATGAAGGAGTGGGACATCAGAAGCCCAGCTATGACTGGCTATTGCAACGCAGCAAGAAAGCTAGAAAAGAAATTCGAGGGGTTAGAGCTTCATCACATCCCCCGACTGAAAAATCAAGTAGCAGATGATCTGGCAAAGATAGGCTCCAAGAGAGAAGCCATTCCCAGCAATGTGTTTTTGGAGCACATCCGCTCGCCGTCAGTCCAGGAGGATCCCTTCGCAGAAGAAGCCCTGCAACCGAAAAGTGCCATAGATCCGACTGAAGTCGAAATTCCTGCTGTGGTCGACCTAGTCATGGAGGTCTTGGCTATCACTCCTGACTGGACGGTACCATACATCGCGTATATCTTGAGGAAAGAACTCCCGGAGGACGAGGAAGAGGCTCGACAGATCGTCCGCCGATCCAAGGCCTTCACAGTCATAAAGGGACAGTTGTATAGGGAAAGCGTGACTGGAATCGGTAAGAAATGCATAACACCAGAAGAGGGTCAGATGATCCTTAATGATATCCACTCGGGGACCTGTGGTCACCATGCGTCCTCTCGGACCATTGTGGCTAAAGAATACCGAGCAGGATTTTACTGGCCAAGAGCAAATGAGATGGCAAAAGAGATAGTCGACAAGTGTGGAGGTTGCCAGTTCTACTCCAACATGTCACACAAGCCTGCATCAGCCCTGAAGACCATTCCACTCGTCTGGCCCTTTGCTGTCTGGGGACTGGACATGGTCAGTCCACTGAGAACAGGCAGGAGCGGATTCACGCACGTGCTTGTGGCAGTCGACAAGTTCACCAAATGGATTGAAGCCGAGCCTATCAAGAATCTCGATGCTTGCACTGCTATCAGTTTCGTCAGAGGGCCGACGTTCAAATATGGGGTCCCGCATAGCATCATCACCGACAATGGGTCAAACTTCGATTCAGACAAGTTCAGAGCTTTTTGCGCCTCTCAAGGCACGCGAGTCGACTACGCGTCGGTCGCGCATCCTTAGTCGAATGGAGAAGCTGAAAGGGCAAATGGTCTGATTCTCAAAGGATTGAAGCCTCGATTGATGCGTGATCTCAAGCACGCAGCAGGCGCTTGGGTCGACGAACTTCCGTCGGTTTTGTGGGGGCTGAGGACCACCCTGAACCGATCGACCGGAAGAACGCCATTTTTTCTGGTCTACGGAGCCGAAGCCGTCCTGCCGAGTGATCTACTTCACAACGCCCCCAGAGTCGAGCTTTATAACGAAGATGAAGCAGAGCAAGCCCGGCAAGACGCAGTCGACCTCCTAGAGGAGGAGAGGGAAATGGCTATGGTCAGATTGACCATCTATCAGCAAGACTTGCGTCAATTCCATGCCAGAAATGTGAAGAGCCGAGCCTTCCAGGAAGGAGATTTGGTCCTCCGAGTGGGTCAACAGAAACCACACAAACTTGCTCCTACTTGGGAAGGCCCCTTCATCGTCACCAGAGTCCTCCACAATGGAGCATATCACCTCTACAATGTTGATCACCAGATCGACGAGCCACGAGCTTGGAATGCGGAACTACTCCGCCCCTTTTACACTTGAGTTCTCCCGTGGACGAGATGTAATAAGAAAAAATTTCTGCAGTTCATTTTTACCAAAGACAAGAGCGTCCCAATAATTGCGGTCGCTCTTGTTTGCATACGAAATCCCCCAGTGGGTGACTTAGCCGCGAATCCGTTTCGCCCAAGTTTAAAAAATCCTACCGAGTGGAGAGCAATCCTCCCACTCGGGGGCTTAGCTGCAGTCTAGTACTCGCCTAAGTTCTCCCACTAAGAGACTTAGCTGCAGTCAGACACTCGCCTAAGTTTGAAAAAATCCTACCGAGTGGAGAGCAAACCTCCCACTCGGGGGCTTAGCTGCAGTCCAGTACTCGCCTAAGTTCTCCCACTTAGAGACTTAGCTGCAGTCAGGCACTCGCCTAAGTTTGAAAAAATCCTACCGAGTGGAGAGCAAACCTCCCACTCGGGGGCTTAGCTGCAGTCCAGTACTCGCCTAAGTTCTCCCACTTAGAGACTTAGCTGCAGTCAGGCACTCGCCTAAGTTTGAAAAAATCCTACCGAGTGGAGAACAAACCTCCCACTCGGGGGCTTAGCTGCAGCCCAACGCTCGCCTAAGTGTTTAAAATTCCTACCGAGTGGAGAGCAAACCTCCCACTCGGGGGCTTAGCTGCAGCCCAACGCTTGCCTAAGTGTTTAAAAATCCTACCGAGTGGAGAGCAAACCTCCCACTCGGGGGCTTAGCTGCAGCCCAACGCTCGCCTAAGTGTTTAAAAATCCTACCAAGTGGAGAGCAAACCTCTCACTCGGAGGCTTAGCTGCAGCCCAGTGCTCGCCTAAGTACAAGACACAACCTAATCCGCGAGTCGACTGCTACCTTCCCCTTCGGAGCTGCGCCGCAAATACAAGGTTATTCCGAGTGAAGATCAAGATCCACTCAACGAATCAAACCATGAAGATATTCAACGAGAAATCAAGATCAGATAAAGCCTAAAAGGTCCCAGACCTCAGGCCAAAGTAATCGAGCCCTCAGCTCGACGGAGTTTAACGGTTACAAAATCCACTCGGCATTCCGAGGCAAATTTAAAGTGGAGCTTAAAAGTTTTTCACTCCTCAGGTGGAGGACTGGAAGTGGCGACGAACTCGTCCAAGTCGATCCCGTCTGCAATACGGGTGGCAGCAGCGATGAAAGTCTCCATGAAATCTTGAAAGTTGTGCTTCCTGGTATTGGCAACTTGGATGGCGGCCAGCTTCTCTTCTCGCGCCTCCTTGCAATGGACGCGGACCAGATTTAGAGCCACATCAGCGCCACACCGAGCAGAAGACTTCTTCCACTCCCGCACTCGGTCAGGGATTCTGTTAAGTCGAGTCATCAGAGACTCGAGATCGTTTTGGAGCGTAGCCTCTGGCCAAAGTGCCGGGTCGATCCGTGACATGGCAACCTTCAGTCGAGCCAAGTAGTCCACGACGCCGTCAATGCGAGATTCCAGTCGGAGCAGATTCATGGCAGCTTCATCTTTCACGGGAGAGTTGATTGGATCCAGTTGATTGGATCCAAACCTGTTTCGATCCGCCCAGTCTCCTCTTCAAAGTTATGTCAAAGCTCTGCATACATGATCCAAGGATAAGTCAATTTTCATAGACTGAGTCGACACAAAAAAAAACCCAGTCGGAACTGAATGTGCACCTTCAAGCTTGATGTACAACTTCTTGGCGAGGCTCCTCAAGTAGCTCTCCAGGTCGTCCCTCCTGTGAGCGATGCCTTCCATCTTCTCGTTCAGGGTGAAGTTCTCCTTCTTCCAACGTGAACACTCCCTGTTGGCTTCATTCAGAGCGGTCTTCAGCTTGGTATTCTCTTCTTCTAAGTGGTCGACCGAAGCCAGCTTCTGTATGGCCAGAGCGGTCTTGTCATCAGCCTCCTTACGGGCAGCAGCCAAGTCCTGATCCTTCTTCGCCAGAGCTTCATTCAGTTTTTCTGCGAAGAAATAATGATTGAATCGGAAATAGCAGAAGGATACTCAAGCCTAAAAGCTAGCCAGTCGACAAAGTCGTCTTACCTACGGCGCCGTCTCTGACCTTCTGCAGCTCTGTTCTGGCCAGCTCCAGATCAAGGTTCAGTTGAATCTTCTGCTTCTCCAACTCAGTATAGCGAGCTACAAGTTCACAGGATTCCTGTAAAAGAAAAATCAGTCGACAGACGTCCAAGATAAGTTGCTTCCGAGTAACTAAGAGACAATGACGACGTTTCTAAGACCACAGCCGAATCAAAAACATTCGACAGTAGTCTCGGGGACTACACCCAGTGGGTGCACTCAGCGTGCCCCCACTGGTTCGACCAAAAAAAAGAGATCTTCGGGGAAAAACCGAGTGAAGAAATACAGCTATAGCAACACAATGTAAAGACTACAGTCGACTGCCAGCAGTCCACCGTAGTCTCGGGGACTACACCCAGTGGGTGCACTTAGCGTGCCCCCACTCGTCCAAGAATTGGCAGACACACCCAGTGGGTGTACAGATACAGATACAAAAGATCTTCGGAAAAGAGACTCTTCAAACAGCATATCATAACAGACCAAGTGTTGAGTCGACTGACCTGGACGTTGCTCTGAAGAGCCGAACTCGCGTCATAGGCTGCTTGGCTGGCCTCCCGAGCCATCTTCACTTGCTCCATCATGATCCTCGCCTGGCGTATAGCCTCCTTTGCAGCAGCCGCTTGGTCCTCAGGGACGGGGTACGCAGCAAAAAGCGAAGGTGGATCCGCAGTCGACGCCGAAGGCCGCACGCTCGTCAGAGGAATGGCGAAAGTCACAGAAGCCCGAGTGGTGTCACCACCATCCCGAGCCATGGCCTCAGACGCCGGAGCAGGTTGGGGGGTCTTGTCAGCCGTCGACCTCTTGTTCCTGCTCATTCTCAGCGGTTCGTTGTCGTCATCATCCGGGAGGTCGATAACATGAGGAGGGGCTACAAAGGGAACGTTCAATCGACCAGGGTTGCAATAAATGTTTAGTCGACTCAAAGCGGAACGTCAGTAATCGTACCAGCGTTGGAGGTAACAACATCCTCCATCTCTTGGTCGTTGTCCTTGGCGGAGATCTCAGAAGTAGCAGCACTGCAAGCCTCGAAAGTCAGTCGGTTGGCTCAATGGATCGACCAAGGATCTGTCCACGGTCGACAAAGGATAACAAGTTTTATTATTACCCAGAAATGGTGGGACGGCCATATTCATCTTGGGAAGATCCTTGGGTGGCTTGGACGGCGCTGCGCGCGGGTGCTTGGGAGCCTTTCCAGTCGGCGTAGGAGAAGAGGTCCGAGGGCGTTTCGACGACTGCCCAACAGGAGCAGTCGCACTACCACGCTCCCGCGCTGGATCGTGTGTGAGCTTGGATCGCCCCTCCGGGTGGGGGGGTTCAACCTCCTCCTCCTCCTCTTCGCCGGAGTCGACGTCGTCGCCTCCCTCTCCTTCACCGTCGGACTCCCACTCGCCTTGATCGTCCCCGCTCTCACCTCCGCTCGCCTCCCCTTCCTCAGTTGGCCCCTGTGCCCCATTGGGCGTCGAGTACATCTCACTAGTTGCCTGAAAAACAACAGACAAGACAAAAGGTCAATCAACCAACTCAAAGAAGACCAATGAAGAAAAACAAGACCTCAGTCAGGAGCATAGAGACATACCTGGTCCACGTCGTACGAGTTGTCGAGTGGAATTACCCTCCTGGCTCCTCGGGGGTTGTCCTTGTTTCCTGTGATGCTCGACAGCCACCCCTCCAGCATCTCATCAGTGACCTCCTCCGGGTGGATCCGAGTGGTGTCGTCAAGACCCTAGTACAGCCACATCGGGTGGTCACGAGCCTGGAGCGGTTGGATGCGCCTCCGGAGGAAGACCTCCAGCAAATCCATGCCCGTCACGCCCTCACGGACAAGCTCAACCACTCGACCGGCCAGCACTTTGACTTGAGCCCTTTCCTCCGGCGCCACTTTCAGAGAAGCAGGTTTTTCAGCTCGGTCGAGGGAGAAAGGAGGAAGACCAGTCGACTGTCCTGGGGTCGCCTGGTCCTGACAGTAGAACCAGGTCGCCTGCCAGCCACGGACCGACTCCGGGACAGTAATGGATGGAAAACAGCTCTTCCCCCTCGTCTGGATCGCCAAGCCCCCGCACAACTGGATCACCTGCATCCTCTCGTCACTCGACTTGGCCTTCTTGACCGATTGAGAACAGCAGGTAAAGATGTGCTTGAAAAGTCCCCAATGGGGGCGGCAACCCAAGAAAGCCTCGCACATGGAAATGAAAGTGGCAAGGTATACAATGGAGTTGGGAGTAAAGTGGTGGAGCTGCGCTCCGAAGAAGTTCAAGAAGCTCCGGAAAAAGGGGGGGCGGCAGAGAAAACCCTCGGTCGATGTGGGTGGCTAGGAGCACGCACTCACCATCGCGGGGTTGAGGTTCGATCTCTCTCCCCGGAAGACGCACAGCCTCGTGGGGAATGACTCCCCCCTCGACCATGTCGTCGAGATCCTCTTGCCGGATCACTGACGGCACCCAATCGCCCTGGATCCAGCCCTTGGGCAGAGCGGACCTTGAGGAGGATCCGCCCTGAGTAGATCTTTTCCCCTTCCCCTGCGCCGCCGCCTTCTTCACGCGCTCCAGAGCGGAGGTCTTGCCCTTCGTCATCGTCGTCGGCGAAGTCTCGCACGGGCCTGCTGTGCTGGGGCGAGAACGGAGGTGGCGGAAGGACTTGCGAAGGGAGAGAGGAAGAGGAAAGGAGGAGAAGAGAGCGCACTGCTTGGAAACCCCGAGCCGGCGATTTATTAGGGGCCGCTCCCGAGTGGCTGACTGGTAGGCCCTAACTATCCAGTCAAATCCCGCAGCGGACGCGAGCGCAGTACGTGGCGAAAAAGGCGATGCGGGGATCGAGGAGCTTCCGCTTTATCGCTTCCGATTACTGCAGCCGCTCCCGTCCTGCGCGCTTCCCAAAATCCAAAATCCCACGACATCCGCGGGCTGCAGAACAACTTGTCAAAACGGAAGACCCCACCCGCGCCGACACTCGGTATGTCACAAATAAAGAAATTCACTCGACGAAAGGCCTGGAATGGATCAAGGCGACTGAAAAAGGTTGGCAACGTCATCCGTGATGATTGACCCAAAACGAAGCGCTCACGTAGCCCAAAGAACCAGTCAGAAAGATCTCCAACTCTTTCCCCACTCTAACCTCGATCCATTCGGGGGCTAATGATGAAGCCATGTACCTAGGGTAGGGGCACGGACCTGTCCAAGGAGCCCTACCCTAGGACATCCCTAGGAGAAGTCGCCTTTCAATCGACTTAAAGGTATCCCACTCGACGGGTTCAAGACACTCGACCAAGAAGCTATCACTCGACCATGAAGCCAACCACTCGACCGCCAGGAGACCTAAAGTCCCTCCGCAGGCAAACGGTCGGCTATCAAGTAGTCTTTATGGTCATTATAGCACTTTATTAGGGGCGTTACCAGTAACGCCCAACCTTAAATGTACCTTAAACCCTGCATTACTGAGGGCAGGAGGGGGCCAGCGAACTCTATATAAGCCACCCCCCTCCTTAGTATGAAGGGTTCGCACCCCTGTTATTCACACGCCAGTAATCCAGTCGACCGCCTCCGGGCACCGAGACGTAGGGTTGTTACTTCCTCCACGAAGGGCCTGAACTCGTACATCTTGGTGTGTTTACAACTTCCCAATAGCTGAGATCTAGCCTCTCCATACATACCCCCCTACATCACTGTCAGAGTTAGAACCAGGCGGCGGGGAAGCAGATCCGAGGCGGCGGACGATGGCGTAGCGGGAACAGCTCCGGTGCGGTGGACGGTTGCGACAGTAGAGCCGCAGTAGTGAGGCGCAGGACGGCATGGTCGGAGTGGTTCTGGTACGGTGCACGTCGGCGTCGACGTTGTGGAGGCAGCTCTGCCTCGGCTTCAGCTGCTAAGTCTTTGAGGGTGTTGCGGTTGCGGTTGCGTTGGACGACAACGTCGGGGTACTGGCTCCGGCATGATGGAGGAGGGCGGCAGTGGATTGGCCGCTATGGGGTGGAGGACGGAGGAGGCTGGGATTTCACGGCTAGTGGAGAGGGCGTTTTCGCGCCCACGGAGTATTACTGGGGAAACAGAGGGAGGCGGGGAACTAAGGGGGAACAATGTTTTAGTTTGAGGCGCGCTTGTTTGAAATTTGGGGAAAGTTACAAACTTTCCCCCCATCTAAAATTTTGGACATATTGCGGGTTGAGGGTAGGACAGTCATGTCAGGTGTCCCAAATGTGGGCTGGATAGATTTTGGCCGAGCGCATGGGTAGGCGCCCATGGCGTATGAATGCTTCTTTGGCATCTTGGTGAAGTTACAAACCTACCCCGGTTTAGACCTTTGGACATCGGGCCGATAGGCTACACGGGCCAGAGTCAGGACAGTAATTTCCTACCACCAAAACATTAGTCTTGCGCGGTTTCGGGTGACCAGAGGCCTATTTGGCGCTTCGTTCAGGGCCTCTTTGATTCACAGGATTGTCAAATTGAAGGAATAGGAAAAATGCAGGAATAGGGTGACATGTCCCATAGTATCCTACAGGATTTGAAAGAATGTTTGATAGCATAGGAAAAACAAAGGAATTCTACAAAGAGGTTTGAGTGGATGGAAATTTTCCTCCAAAATGTAGTACAAATGGATCATATGGAAAAATTCCTAAGGATGCCAATCCTACGAATCAAACGAGCATCACAGGAAAAATTCCTAAGGGTTTAAATCCTCCAAAAATCCTATGCAACTCCTTTGAATCAAAGGAGCCCTCAATATTTGGGAGCAGAAGCATTTAACGTTTTCTGTTCTCTTGAATTGAACTGTAAGTGCATCTAGTGCCCCTTAGTGATTTTGGTGTATTAAAGACTTATAGGTTAAGGGACTAATGCGTTTGTGAGTGTACACAGGTCTATAAGTCTATGAGGAGTTTGATATTTACAGGAAAAGTCGACCCCTAAAAATGAATATCTTCGACTGAAGATTTTGGTATTTCTGAAGACTTTCATGAAGACTTTGAAAGTGAAGAAATTGGTGTGTCCGTGAAGACTTGATATTCATGTGAGGAATATGAAGCTTGAATACTTTCGTTTTCATAGTTTTGTTTTTTCTCTTTCTTGAGTCATAGGAAACACCGTACTATTAAAGGGGGTCGAGGAAATACTAAGGAAAAATTTTCATGTGATGCTCAACTCAAAATCCTACACCTACCAATCCCTTCGAGTGAAGCCATTGGAAATCTCATACAGTTCAGTCAATTTCTTCAGTGACAGAGACGAAGTTCTTCTGGTCTCTGAGGAATTTGTCCTAACTGAGGAGTTAGGAATTCGCCAGTGCAGATTGCCTACACAGTGAGGAACATGATAGCCCTCAGGATTTTGCGACTCAAAATTCCGACCATTGCTGTGCTATGCGCCAGCTGTCCCAAAATATCTATCCACCTAACAGTCATATCATTGAAGGGCATTTATGTCTTATCATGTCGGGCTGCTCCCTAGGCTATAAATAGCCGCCCCTACAACCACTAGCTGGTTGGCTGCTCCGAGAGAAACTGGCACTTGTCATTTGAGAGCAACCCATCCTTTGAGGACTTTGAGCGAAAATCATCAAGTGAGGAAAAACCAAAAACCCAAACACCTACAAACCCCAAGTGATTGAGCATCACTGAAGAGATTGATCCTGAGTGGATCCGACGCTTGTTACCTTTGAAGACTGTGCTTCTTCCAGACGGTTAGGCGTCATGGTCTAGAGCATCCAAGAGGAATTGTGGATCGCCGAGTGACCGAGTTTGTGAAGGTTTGGAAGTCGCCTGAAGACTTACCACGAGTGATTGGACGAGGTCTGTGTGACCTTAGTTCAAGGATAATACGGTGAGGACTGGGTGTCCTGAGCTGCGTGTTCAGGACTGGGTGTCCGGGACTGTGTGTCCTCGAGTTTAAATACTCAGCGCTCCAACCAGACGTACAACTGAGACAGCAGTTGGAACTGGTCTACCAAATCATTGTCTTCACCAAGCTTACTGGTTCTATTCCCTCAACTCTTTCATTTCCTCATAACTGTGTTGTGTGTTTGTTCATATCTGTGTTTGAAGACTTTGACTGAAGACTTTCTCAATTTCCTCAGTTCAATTTCTTCAGTCTGTTTGTCTTCATCCTGTGTTATCCTGTGATTACGCTTCCTGTACTCTGTGCCTATCTTCATTTCATCATGATGACTATGCTTGTATTATGTTATGTTTACTTTTGAGTACTTATTCCGCTGCTAGTAGTTCTTCGCTAAGGAATTTCCTCACCGACAAATTCCTCAGTGAAGAATTTCATAAAAATCGCATATTCACCCCCCCCTAGTTGATATAACGCACTTTCAATTGGTATCAGAGCAAGGTACTCCCTTGTTCTGTGTGATTTTGGTTTAACCGCCTGGAGTTTTAGTTATGTCGACCGCAGGTATGAAGAAGGCGACATGCCCCATCTTTGACTGTCACGAGTATCCCAAGTGGAAGGCCATGATGAAGAAACGCCTCATGGCGATGAACAGCGAGTTGTGGACCGTCACTTAGATTGGCCTGACTTATCTGTGCAAGATGGCGGATGCTGATGACATTCGCAAGTATACTCCTCTCAACCTCACGGCGAAGGATGTCATCTGCTCCAGTCTGTCACAAAATCAGTTCAGGAATATCATGCATCTCGATCATGCGAAGCTCATCTGGGACCGTCTCTCTGAGGTCTATGAAGGTCATCGAACCTGTCATGATCCTTGGTTTGAGGACTTCAAGGAATCTCTCAAAACGATGACATTTGAACCAGAATCATCATCTTCTGCATCATGCCTTATGGCAAAAGATGCTGAGGTAACTGAATGCTACCTATCCGAGTCCAGTGATGATGAATCTGGTGATGAATTTGGACCCAGCTATGTCAAACTTGCTTCCCTTGCTACTAAACAACAAAGAGCTTTGGAAAAAGCTCACTATATGCTAAACAAGAGCGATGATATGTTGGGTGAGGAAATGGATCAGTCAAAAGCTTTGGCTGAAAGTCTTCAAAGACTTCATACTAAGTATGACACCCTTCAAGATCAACATAACACTCTCTTATCCGATCATGAGAAGCTTTCTTATGAATTTCTTCAAAGAAAGCAAGATCTTGAAAAGCTAAGAGTGAGTTATGAAGATCTTCAGAAGGAGCACGATTCATTACTTGCTCAACAAATCAGCGCTTCTCAGGAAGAATTTGTTCCTCCATGCTTGAAGTGCATTGAACGTGAATCTGCTAATTCTTCACCTGAATGTTCAAATGCTGCTAATGTTTCAAATTCTTCACATGCCTCTGTTATCACTAATTCCTCATCCAAGGACATTGCTAGTATCACTGACGATGCAGGGCTGAAGGAATTGTACATGACAGGCATGTACAAAAGCCTCAAAGGGCATCAGGCTCTTTGTGATGTGCTTAAAAAGTAGATCCTCAATAGGAACCCTAGGAAAGAGGGTATCACCTTTGAGAGGAAACTCAATGCTGATGGTGCATATTGGAAGCTTGAGCAGTACCCCAAAACTACATGGGTTGCTGCAAAGGGACCTCCAGTTGATCCATCTAACTTATCTGGATTTGCATGTGAATCTCCTCATTCTGATGATGAGTCAATTGATTCCAACTATAAACTGTTCAAAAATCAGAATGGTGAAGTATTTGCTAGATATGTTGGCACTAACTGCAGGAACGGCTCCCCTATGAAGAAAATCTGGGTTCCCAAAATATGCCTTGAAAATCTTCAGGTGAATGTCATCATGACGCCACCTGTGAATAATAGGAACCCTAGATCAAATTCCTCATACGGACCAAATTCCTCATATGGATCAAAGTCCTCATATGAACATCATCATGCTAACCCGTCTGTTTCACAGGGAAGATTTAAGGATTATGGATGTGTGCATTATTCTTCAAATCATTATGTCCATAAGTCCTCGAAGAATTTCTCTGCTTACTCTTATGCTTACTCTAACCCATCTTATGTGAAACAAAATGGATTGGCTTCTATGCCGTCCTTCTCGTATGGAGCTCGCAGAATGATGAACTCTTTGCCACCCCTTCAGATGTGGGTGCTGAAGAAAAAGAACTAATCTCTTCTGCAGGGTCAGGTCTCCAGACGCACGTAATCGTCTGAAGAATTTGCTGGAGACCTGAGCAATGCCTGATAGGACGCAGGCTAATCATGAAGAAATGATCTTTCATTTTTCACGTCCTCATATTGCTTTATCAGTTCTTTTACTTGATGAAATTGATTTGATGAATTGATGTCATATTCTTCACTGATGAAGTATATGAGTTTGTAAGCTGCACTAATTCATCTACAGGATGATCAACCCAAATCCACTGAGTGGGTCCTCGATAGTGGATGTACAAACCACATGACTGGTGACAAGAATCTATTGATGGATGCTCCATTATCTCCGTCTCATCTGAAGGATATCATCTTTGCTGACAAAGGAAAAAGTCAGGTATTGGGTCTAGGTAAGGTTGCGATTACTAAGGATCGACACATGGACAAAGTCATGCTTGTTGAGTCCTTAGGATACAACCTTATGTCTGTCTCAATGCTTTGTGATCTTGATATGGTTGTTGTCTTTGGCAAGTACCGTTGTGTTGTGGTTATGGAAGCTGACAATTCCAAAGTCTTCGAAGGCTTTAGGAGAGGAGACCTGTATATTGTTGATTTCTCTACAGGACCACAACCAGCCGTGTGCTTACTTGCAAAAGCTTCAGAAGGCTGGCTCTGGCATCGACGACTTGGTCATGCAGGCATGAGGAATTTGCACACGCTTGCAAAGAAGAAGCATGTCATTGGCATCGAGAATGTCAAATTCCTCAAGGATCACCTATGCAGAGCCTGTGAAGCTGGGAAGATGACCAAGGCCAAGCATCCAGCGAAGACTATCATGACCACCACTCGCCCATTTGAATTGCTTCACATGGATCTCTTTGGTCCTAATCATTATTCTGCTATTTCAAATGAAGCATCTCAATATGGCTTTGTTATTGTTGATGATTATTCTCGCTACACATGGGTACACCTTGTTACTTACAAACATCAAGTGCAGGAAGTCTTCAAACGATTTTCCTCGAGGGCTGCAACCAACTTTGGTGTGAAGATCAAGCACATCAGAAGTGACAATGACACTGAGTTCAAGAATTCTGGTCTCGATGACTATCTTGATGAACTTGGTATTACTCATGAGTTATCTGCTCCTTACACTCCTCAGCAGAATGGCGTCGTGGAGCGCAAGAACAGGACTCTTGCTGTGATGGCTCGCACTATGCTTGATGAATACAAAATGCCTCGTCGTTTCTGGACTGAGGCAATTGATACTGCGTGCCACATCATCAACAGAGTATATCTTCACAAATTCTTCAAAAAGACTGCCTATGAACTCCTCACTGATAAGAAACCCAATGTAAGTTATTTCAAAGTCTTCGGTGCTAAATGTTGGATTAGAGATCCTCATCACAACTCAAAATTTGCACCAAAAGCACATGAAGGATTTACGCTTGGTTACGGAAAGGACTCACACACCTACAGAGTCTTCAAGAACGTTCTTCACAAAGTTGTTGAAACTGTAGATGTGTGGTTCGATGAAACTAATGGCTCGCAAAGAGAGCACCTACCTACTGTGATAGATGAACCAGCACCTGAGGAAACTATCAAGTTCAAGGCTACTGAGGATGTCATTCCTACTGAAGAATCTGCTGAAGAATTCATTCCAGAACATGAAGAATGTCAAGCTAATGCACCTGAAGAAAATGGTGCTAAAGAAAACGCTGATCAAATTCTTCAACGACAACTAGCTCATCCTCGCATTGCAAAAGAAGTGCAAGTTGAAAAGATCATCAATGACATCAAAGCGCCAGGTCCTCTCACATGCTCAAAAGCTTCACATTTGTCTAACTTTTGTGGGCACTATGCTTTTGTCTCTATTACAGAGCCCACTAAGGTAGATGAAGCATTTCTGGAGCCTGAGTGGATTCAGGCCATGCAAGAAGAATTACATCAGTTCGAGCTCAACAATGTCTGGAACTGGTCAAATGTCCAGATCCTCGCAAGCACAATATCATCGGCACAAAGTGGATCTACCGCAACAAGCAAGATGAAAATGGCCTTGTGGTAAGGAATAAGGCACGGCTTGTAGCTCCAGGCTACACACAGGTTGAAGGAATTGATTTTGATGAAACTTTTGCACCTGTTGCTAGACTTGAGGCTATTCGCATATTACTTGCTTATGCTAACCATCATGATATCACTTTATATCAAATGGATGTGAAAAGTGCATTCCTCAATGGTAAGCTTGAGGAAGAAGTATATGTTGCTCAACCCCCAGGTTTTGAAGATCCAAAGAATCCTGACAAAGTCTTTAGACTCAACAAGGCCCTCTATGGCCTCAAGCAGGCCCCACGGGCTTGGTATGATACCTTGAAGGAACTCTTCATGAAGAAAGGCTTCAAACCCGATTCACTCGACCCTACTCTTTTCACTAAATCTTATGATGGTGAATTGTTTGTGTGCCAAATATATGTTGATGATATTATCTTTGGCTGTACTGACCAACGTTATAGTGATGAATTTGCCTATATGATGAGTGAAGAATATCAAATGTCTAGAATGGGAGAGTTGAAATTCTTCTTAGGTCTTCAAATTCGTCAACAACACAATGGCATATTCATATCTCAGGAGAAATACCTCAAGGATGTACTGAGGAAATTCGGCATGCAAGATTGCAAAGGCGTCAAAATTCCTATGCCCACAAATGGCCATCTGTGCACTGATGAAAATGGTATTGACTTCGATCATAAGGTATCCCGCTCCATGATAGGTTCTTTATTGTACTTATGTGCATCTAGGCCAGATATAATGCTTAGTGTTTGCATGTGTTCCCGATTTCAAGCTACACCGAAGGAATCACACCATAAGGCTGTGAAGCATATTCTTCGATATCTAGCTCACACACCAACACTTGGATTATGGTACCCCAAGGGCTCGGCTTTTGATCTCATTGAATATTCTGACTCTCACTATGCTGGTGATCATGTGGGCCGCAAGTCAACATCTGGTACATGTCATTTCCTCGGACGATCTTTGGTCTGTTGGTCCTCGAAGAAACAGAACTGCGTATCACTATCTACTGCTGAAGCTGAGTACATTGCCGCTGGTTCTTGCTGTGCCCAATTGCTATGGATGAAGCAAACTCTCAAGGACTATGGCGTCAACATGAAGAATGTGCCTCTCTTCTGTGACAATGAGAATGCCATCAAGATTGCTCACAACCCAGTTCAGCACTCGAAGGCAAAGCACATTCAGATTCGTCATCATTTTCTTCGTGATCATGTGTTGAAGGGTGACATTTCTATTGAGCATGTGAAGACTGAAGAACAGCTAGCCGATATCTTCACAAAGCCCTTGGATGAGAAGAGATTTAGCAAGTTGCGGTGTGAGCTAAATATCCTAGAATCTTCGAATGTTCTTTGAAAAGGACTCTCATCCTAGCACTTATGCAAAATTGATGACTTAGATGTGCAACACATGAAGAAACGTTTTTCTTCAATCAATGAAGAATAACACTCTTAGTGTGAAGAAATTAATGAAGAATTTGATTCTCAGAACCCTACGATAATTGTACGCGGTGTCTGAAATCATCATTCTTATACGCTGGATCACGCCACCACCAAAAGTTGAAATTCCTCAAATTATTCATATTCTTCAACTTTGCATAGTCTTCACTGGTTCTGTCATTTTTCTTCATTGGCTATATATATATATTTATGAGTTTATGTCCTCTATAGCATTCACTTATTGCTATTCTTCAAGTTGGTTCTCTGCTAAGTGAATGTGATCGGACCCTTCCCCTCTATGCTATACTCAACCCAATCTGTTCACAAATTCTTCATGTGCGTTCTATTTGAAACTCATTCAAAATCTTCACTGTGTCCTTGTCAGCTGAAGAAATTGCGAACGGAACTTTAAAACCTATCTTATCAAAATTTTCGGTTTTGCCGCTCAAACCATTCCGCATCCCACGATATACTTATCCACTCACCCACGATCTAACACGATCTCCACCTCTCACTACGTGGGTGACACATGTCATGCGAATGAGAAGGGTCAGGGGCACGCTCGTCCAATTTCTTCAGGCGAACAGTTTTTCACCGTGGCTATAAATACCCTTCCTTCCCTTCCTCACTTCTTTTACGCCGCTCGATCTCTCTCCAGCTCGAGCTTCTCAAACCCTAGCGCCGCCGCTACTTCATCGCCGCCGGTGAGGAAGAGCTTCACTGCCTCGACCTCGTCGCCGACGTACTCGCGCCGACCGCGGAAATCTTCACTCCGCCACCGCTGTAGCCGTCTTCCTCTGCCAAGTTAGGGCGTGGAAGATCTGCACAGACGAACTTCACATCTCCTCACTCCAGTTCGTCGTGTTCTTCGTCCAGGGTAATTAAAAGTTACTTTTACTACCCTCGTTGATTCGAATGATTATCTACAAAATCTTCAAAGGTGTTTTTCTTCATATCTTCACACACTAAACACCTCACAAGTCATCTGTTCTTGATTCGTTTCTCTAAGCCATGTTTTTCTTCAAGATTCCTCAAATGTGTGGATTTTTAATCTACACATCTCTGGAACCTAAGACAAAGAACGCTTAGTGAAATTCCTCAAGACTCATCTAGTCAAATTCCTCAAACTTGTTCTTTTTACAAAACCTTCTGAGAACGCATATGACCTCTCCAAATTCCTCGCAACTATACTCTATTCACAGGTACACATGTCAGCTGCTGAATCACTAGGTTCTCATCAACTTAACTCATTTGCAGCGTTCCTCAAAGAAAAGTTGCATACTTCTTCAGAGAATTCAATTGTTCAAATTCCTCAACTGAAGAAAATGGCTGATGGTAAGAAGCCACAGAAGGGAGGAAAGAGGCCTGAGGTAAATACAGCGTTTGAGATCCCTAATGACATATATGCTGGGTACTGCACACCTACTGAGGAAACCAAGAATGAGCGCAAAGTGTGAAAACAGAGGATAGAGAGGAGATGGGCAAGAGAATGGAGGGAGTACAGATATGTCACTCCTAAGTACATGAAGAAATTCGCACTCAATCCTCCATGCCCAAGAGCTCCATTGGCACCTGGCCAAATAGCAGATCCCACCAGCCTCAAGTGCGGTGAGGACTATCCTGATGAATGGGCCAAGCACCAAGCCAAGCTGGCTAAGCAAGCCAGAGAAGTAGTGAGGAAATTCAATGAAGACTCTGCTGCTGCTGCCTCTGCTGAGGCCTCTGTTGTCAAGCCAAAGAAGGCTATGTCTAAGAAGCCTGCGCGCAGGCCAACTTCCTCAGCAATGCCCTCACGGCCAGAATCCTCAAAGCCCTCACGGCAAATTCCTCATGCTGCTCCTATTCCTCCAAAGTCCTCAGCTCCTCCGCCAAAGCCTTCAGCTGTTCCGATTAAATCCTCAACACCTGTGCATCTCACCTCGTGCCAAAGGACTGCCGGCATCTCCATTGCCTGAGGTGTCTCAGCTAGTTCCTCAGCTGCCCCAATTTCCTCAGCTGTCCCCTCACTGCTGAAGACAAAGGCCACTGCTGGACGAGGTCCTCGCCCAAGTCCTCAAAAGAAGCAAGTCGCTTTCCAAGTGCCGTCTGATGAAGACGAAGCTGATGATGATGAACTTGCAGAAATCATTGAGACAGGCAAGTCAGGGCCGCTAGAGCCAAAGGATCAGAGGTGCCACTGCTTTTGGATCCCAAGGTGATCCTCGACTACATTGATGATTGGCACAAGGACCCTAACACTCCCTTGCCTGACTTCAAGCTGACTCCTGGCCAGAGTAACATGCTGACCCACTTCATTCAAGAAGAAAAGTGGAAATTTGAGAAGGCCAGGCAGATAAAGAAAGCACAGTACAAGAAAGAGCGCTATCTGAAGAAAAACGTTATCTCTATGAAAACTGAAGAACTTGTCACTATTCAGACTGAGATTAAGAAACTCAGTGATGACTTTGACGCATATCGTGCTGATTGGCTTGGAGCCAAGGTTCGTTTTGTGAAACTTGCGGATAACTTCACTTCCAATGTTGCAGCCCCAACGCAACAGGAAATTCCTCAGGCTGAAGCATATGCTCAGCCTACTGAAGAAAATGCTAGCACCGCTGATGACAATCAGGCTGCTGAAGATAATGTGAGTTCCAGGGCGGATGACTGCATTCCAGCCGCTGAAGAAATTGCCAGGGCACCCACTAGTGGTGTGCCTGAAGAAACTAAAGAACTCAGGGCAACTGCATCAGCTGTGCCCGAAGAAAATCAACCAGATTCCTCAGCTGCCCCTGCACCAACTTCAACTCCAATCCTTCCATCTGCATCAGATGTAAAGAAGACCAAGGCTGCAGAGCATGCTGCAATGAAGAAAAGGAAAGCATCAGCTGCTTCAGATTCTTCAGCTCCGAAGAAAATGAAGCCTATGACAAGTTCATTTGCAAATCCGATTGATGCTGTTCCCATCTCAACCAGGCCATCAAAGGACCTTGTTCCTTTTGATGAAGAATATGTGATCCCCAGCGGATCTGATGAAGAAACTCCTTCTGCTGCTTCGTCTGAACCGTTGGATGAAGAAATTGAAGTGGATGCGATCCCTTCAACACCTATCATCTCCTCGTCTATGTCTCAGTTCACAGCTGAAGAGGCTAGCATTGAAGAAATGGAAGATGAAGATGTGGACATTGGCTGCTCCACACCCGTAATCAGTGATGAATTCTAGGAAAGTCAGCATCCAAACTCTCCAATGTTCTCCCCTCTACAGCAAATTCCTCAGTCCCCCACACAAACTGTTCACATGGGCTCTGAAGAAACTCATCCCACTGCATCTGTCCATGAGGAAATTCCAGCCACTAGCGCTGAAGAAACTGCTGCTGCTGAACAACCAACGACGCAGACTGCCACTGAGGAGGAACCAGAAATTCCTCAGCCTGAAGAACCTGCGATTGAGATTCCTGAGGTCGTGATGCAACTCACTGACACTCCTCTGCCCAAGCCAAAGGATCCATTCTCACGCAAGCAAAAGTTCAAGGCTGATGATTTCTTCGGTGAGCACGTATTCTTCGAAGATTACAACCCATATGACTCTGCTCGCATTAGGAAGAGGCGTTTCTGGACTGCTAGTCAAGCCAATTTCTATTCCTCAGTGTTGTTCAACAAGGAGAAGATCTTCTACCATGAGCATATTCCTCACGTGGATATGGAATCTCTGCCGTGCTTCGCACCAGTCCTCAGTGTTCTTCACGACGCTGGACTGCTTAACTTTTGATCTGACATCTGCGATTGGAACGAAGAACTGATTCTTCAATTCTATGCAACGCTGCACATCACCGGAGATACTGAAGATGTGAATTCATGGGTGCTGGACTGGATGTCTGAAAACACTCACTACACTGCACCAGCCTCTGAATTGCTTCGTGCTCTACCACTCAGTCCTCCCCTTGAAGAAGCTCGCTGCATCTATAGTGAACCTGAGCTCACACATCATTACATGCAGGTGCTGATGAAACCTTTGAAGCCAGGTCAGGCACCAAGAACCAAATTCCTCGTGAAGGAATTGCTGTACGTGCCCAGAACTGTCTATCGTATTCTTACGAGGACAATCAGTCCCATCAAAGGCCACGACTCATCTGATGAGGAAATTGTTGGCATCATGAAGAATCTGGTATTCAACATCGTTCATGGCATTCCTGTCAATTATCACGATTTCTTCATGAGGACTATGGCCAATGTTGCACTATCTCCGTTTGAGCTGAAGCCTTATGCACCTTGGATTATGAGATTCCTCAGGACAAGGTCTTCACTCAACTACAAAGCTGATTTCCAGAATCACCTCAGCTACTTGTGTCGGCGTTCTGGGAACGGGGGTCCCCAGACTTGCCTGCCTGCGGCCTGCGGCGTAGCTCGAGGAGGGGCCCGGCATGGCCCATCTTCATCAACACAGACCCAAGACCCTCGCGAGGGGCCAAGCCTCACGGGGCGGATGACACGGAGCTTCCTCAGGCACGACCTCATCAGGCTGGCTCGCGAGGAGGTGGAGAGATCAAGGCGGGGTACCTCACGAGGTGCCCGTGACGCAAGCCATGATGACCAAAGGCGCCAGGCAGGCGCCAGCCGCGTAGTGTCCTCCTTTCCTCTTTGGTGCAAAGGGAGCAAGCGCAGGCGAGAGCATCAAGCAAAGGCACCCATTTCGGTGCAACGAGACCAAGACCAGTCCAACGGCAGGGAGGAAGTCATTGTGGAGCCCAAGCCAGCGTCACCACCAGAGCCTTTGGCAGGCGAGGACCAACTTTAGTCAGTATAAGTGTACCAGATGTTCCCCTTCAAAATGGCCAATTGTTGGCGCCCTTCCCGCTCAATATTTGGGAAGAGGCCCAGGGCCTTTGCCTATAAATAGGACTAGCCACCCACAGGGTAGAGGGGAGATCGGAGATCGGATCGAAATCAGAGAGAGAATCGAGAAGAGAGAGAGAGAAGGGTGACTGAACTCCTCCTAGCAGTTCATCCCCTCAGCCAAGAACAGACCCTCGTGAGGCTGTTCTTCCTTGTATTGCTCATCATCATCAGCCCAAGAGGCAATCCACCACACCACACACTGGAGTAGGGTATTACACCACAACGGTGGCCCGAACCAGTATAAACCCTGTGTCTCTTGTGCTGTTCTTTCCATAGCTTAGATCTTAGCGAGGCGGAGGGGTGCAGGTAGGTAAAAGGTGAAATCTCTGCGCGCACCCCAGTGTTCGAACCTCAAGGGTCTGCCGGAACCCGAAATCCGACATTTGGTGCGCCAGGTAGGGGTGCTCCAGAATTCGTCTTCCACCACCCCGTTCTCCTCCGACCATCGCGTCCATGTCTGACGCTCGTCGGGCCCGCGCCGAGCGTCGGGCCGCTCTCGCTTCCCGTGTCGCCCAGACGGCTCATGTCGGCGGGCGTCCTCGCCGTTCCCCGTCAACGCCGCCACCGGCCCGGCGGGGGACGAGCAGCAAGCATCGTCTCAGCATCCGTCCGTGCGGCAAGACGGCCGCACCGCTATTCCCTCGCTCACCCCATCTGGTTCTTCGTCCCGCGCGCTCCGCGCACCCATGGAGGCTCGAGCTGCGCTCATCACGGCAAACGAGTTCCTGCGCTACCGTCCCGTCGATGACGTCTATGAAGAATGGCTCGACCGCGTCGCCGAGCTCGTCCGCGCCGCAGGGGGCTCTCCTGCGCCGTCCGTTCCGCTGCACCGCACCCCGCCCCGCATGGGCGACGAAGCTCCGGGGGCGCCCCAACCGCCTCCTCCTCAAGAAGGCGCCATGGCTCCAAGGCGCGTGGCCCCTGGGCGGAACCCGCTCCGTCAGGTGCCAGCGCGGCAAGAGCAGAGCTGCCAAGAAGTCCCTCGCCCGCAAGAAGCTGCCCGGGCGCTCCCTGCTCCAGCACGTCGCGACCATGTTGCTCCTCCCGCACGTCAAGACCCTGCGCTGCTCCCAGCCACAGCGTGTGGGGACATGAAAGACTAAGCTCTCCGTCACCCAAGGCCTCCCGTGGCCACAGCAGGTTGCCGTGCCTTCACCACCGAGCTACGCAGCGTCGCGTGGCTCGGCAAGTTCAAGCCAGACCTGCCACCTCGTTACGACGGCACGGCCGACCCTGCGGAGTTCCTCCAGCTCTATGAGCTGGGCATCGAAGCTGCCAATGGAGACGAGAAGGTCATGGCGAACTGGTTTCCCATGGCGCTCAAGGACGGGGCCTGCACCTGGCTCCTGAACCTGGCTCCAGGCACGATCTCCTCCTGGGACGAGATGTGCACCCGCTTCATCGCCAACTTCCAAGGTACTCGCGACCAGCCACCCGCCGTGAGCGACATGCGCCGCATCAAGCAACAACCCGGAGAGACCCTGCAGAAGTACATCCAGCGCTTCAACAATGCACGCCTCAAGATTCCCAAGGTGACTGAGGAGGCCATCATCTCAGCCTTCTCCGACGGCGTGCGCGACGTCAAGATGAAGGAGGAGCTGGCGATGCATGAAGACCTGTGCACTTCCTTGGAGTTGTTCAACTTGGCAACCAAGTGCGCCAGGGCTGAAGAAGGGCGTCTCTCCCTCCTCGAGCTGCCTGTCGCGGACCCAGAAGAGAAGAAGCCCAAGGCCAAGGATGTGAAGCGCAAGGGGGCTGCCGTGCTCGCGGCAGAACCAAACACCAAGCGGGGCAGAGATCAGCCCGAATCTTCCAAGGGCAGTCGGTACTGTGTGTACCACGACCTCCACACCCACAACACCAAGGAATGTCAAGAGCTCCGAGCCGTGCGAGAAGAAAGGATCGGCCATCGCCCCGACCGCGGTGACCGGGGCTACGGTCGAGGAGGAGGAAGGAACGCAGGACGCTGGGAAGACCGCTGCCCGTGCCAAGGGTGGCGCGATCGACCTCACGAGGATCGATGGCAAGACCCGCCTCGCGAGGGAGACTGGAGGGATCAGCCTCGCGAGGATCGCCCGCTAGGCAACGCAGGCCTCCCTCCGCTGCCACCGCAGCCAAGGAGAAACGAGGACCGCCATCAGGACGAGGGGGCTGGGGGCTTCCAGGAGCCGCGCGCGATCGCCTGTATCCTGGGCGGGGCTCAAGCCCCAGCCTCTCAATGCATCTTCAAGCAGTTCGCCTACGAAGTGAATGCAGTCCTCCCCAAGCTCGAAGCCACGCGCCCTCTCAGGTGGTCGGCGTGCGCCATCACGTTCAGCTCAGCAGATCAGCTCAAGTGTGCGGCCACAGCCGGAGTCCTCCCGATGCTTTGTTCCCCAATCATCAGCAATGTGGTGGTCACCAGGACCCTCATCGATGGCGGGGCAGGGCTCAACGTCCTGTCCGTGGAAACATTCAACAATCCCCAAGTGCCCTACAACCAGCTTCAGCCAACCAAGCCTTTCTCCGGAGTCACCGACGGCTCCACGGTCCCGATTGGGCAGGTCCGCCTCCCCGTCACCTTCGGGGCACGCGACAACTACCGCACCGAGCTCATCGACTTCGACGTCGCTCACATTCGCCTGCCGTACAACGCCATCCTTGGGTACCCAGCGCTGGCCAAGTTCATGGCCGTAACTCACCACGGCTACAACGCCCTCAAGATGCCAGGAAGTGGCGGAGTCATCATGATGTGTTCCCTAGAACGAGCCTTTCAGGCCGCATCGCTGGAAGACCTGGATCACGGAAGCAGGAGGCTTCCCAGACCCTCAGGAGGCAGGCCCCTCAGGGACCACGCCTGCCCAGGGGGAACCTCCTTCCATCGCATAGGAAAGCGCGCCCGGCGCCCTCCTCAGGCAGGGATCGGGGGCTCTCCCCTGGAGGGCCACCGACCTGGCTAAGGTCACGAGGGAGGCGCTTGGGCACCACATGGAGGCGTGTTTCAAAGAACGTTTCCCTCGAGAAGGAGTAAGGCAAGGAGGGCCAGACCCTCAGGAGTTCGTCAACAAGGCCATTCAGGAGCTACAGGAGTCAAGAGTCATGAGAGGCGGCCGCCGCATACCAGCTGTGGCTCCCCATCCAGGCAAGGATGGTGGGCTGCGCGTCTGCATCGACATACCAGGGCTCAATCGAGTCGCCTCTCTGGAGCGCCTCTGGCCCTCGCGAGTGGGGTGCTGCGAAGGTCCACCCCACAGCTACGTTCACATGCCTTATGGCTTGCCGAACGCGGCTGCCACGTACCAGTGCCTCGTGAGGGGCATCATGGAGGCTCAAGAGGCCAGGCGTTCCGCAGCCCTGGCGGAGATGGAGATGGTTCGCGAGGAGCCACCAGCGCCTCCGGAGCCTCCCGAGGCCCCTGGGCCTGGGGGCTCGTGAGGATCGGCTTCCGCAGCCCACCGAGTCTGCTACGCCAACACTCCTTCGTCCTCAACATCATCAGGTGACATCTTTCAAGTTTCATTTCCAGCTGGGAGCGCCCCCCAGGGCTGCATTATTCCCAAGCCGCGTGGGTCCGTCCCTGCGGCATGTATCCCTTTTATTTTATGTTGTTAGCTTACCTTGTTGGGGGCGCCCCTCGGGCTGCATCATCCCCAAGTCGCTCGGGCCTGACCCAGTGATGTCCGCCTTCCCAGCATCTATTTGAATGAATCCACTCCTTCGCGGCTAATGTGTTTGACCTAGTTGCCCACTCAACTGACGCCAACTGACGGAGCTACTCCCAAACGGCACGACGCTTGCGCATGGGTCCGTCCCTGCAACGCCGACAAACCTAAATGGCTGAGCTCTGGCCACGGCAGCCCTGCATGGTGCCACCTCGTCAAGCCTTCAATGCCTCATCACCCCAAGAAGCAACGACCAGGCCGAGCGAGCCAATGCAGAGGTCCTGAGGGGCCTCAAGACCAGGACGTTCAAGAAGAAGTTGGAGGCATGCGGCAGAGGTTGGTACGACGAGCTTCAGTCCGTGTTGTGGTCCATCCGCACAACCACGACCAAGCCGACTGGAGAGACCCCGTTCTTCCTGGTCTACGGAGCCGAAGCGGTCCTCCCTCACGAGGTCAGATGTCGTTCCGCACGGGTGTAGGATCGAAAGTATGTCTAGAGGGGGGTGATTAGACTACTTGACCAAATAAAAACTTAACCTTTTCCCAATTTTAGTTCTTGGCAGATTTTAGCTATTTTAGGACAAGTCAAGCAATCATCACACAATTCAAGCAAGCATGCAAAGAGTATATTGGCAGCGGAAAGTAAAGCATGCAACTTGCAAGAATGTAAAGGGAAGGGTTTGGAGAATTCAAACGCAATTGGAGACACGGATGTTTTTCCCGTGGTTCGGATAGGTGGTGCTATCCTACATCCACGTTGATGGAGACTTCAACCCACAAAGGGTAATGGTTGCGAGAGTCCACGGAGGGCTCCACCCACAAAGGGTAACGGTTGCGCGAGTCCACACAGGGCTCCACCCACGAAGGGTCCACGAAGAAGCAACCACCCACAAAGGGTCCATGAAGAAGCAACCTTGTCTATCCCACCATGGCCATCGCCCACACAGGACTTGCCTCACTAGCGGTAGATCTTCACGAAGTAGGCGATCTCCTTGCCCTTACAAACTCCTTGGTTCAACTCCACAATCTTGTCGGAGGCTCCCAAGTGACACCTAGCCAATCTAGGAGACACCACTCTCCAAGAAGTAACAAATGGTGTGTAGGTAATGAACTCCTTGCTCTTGTGCTTCAAATGATAGTCTCCCCAACACTCAACTCTCTCTCTCATAGGATTTGGATTTTGTGGAAAGAAGATTTGAGTGGAAAGAAACTTGGAGAGGCTAGAGATCAAGATTCATATGGTAGGAATGGAATATCTTGGTCTCAACATGAGTAGGTGGTTCTCTCTCAGAACATATGAATTGGAATGGTGTATGTGTTCTGATGGCTCTCTCTTCGAATGAAGAGGAGGTGGAGGGGTATATATAGCCTCCACACAAAATCCAACCATTACACACAGTTTTCCAATCTCGGTGGGACCGAATCAACAAACTCGATCGGACCGAAAATGTAAACCTAGTGACCGTTAGAGATTTTCGGTGGGACTGACATGCAACTCGGTAGGACCGATATGGTTAGGGTTTGGGCATAACGTAATCTCGGTGAGACCGATTATACAAACTCGGTGAGACCGAATTTGGTAATTAGCTAACCAGAGAGTTGGTCAGGCAAACTCGGTGGGACCGATTTGCTCTTTCGGTGAGACCGAAAAGTTACAAAGGGGAAACACTGAATTTACATTGCAATCTCGGTGGGACCGATTCGCTCTTTCGGTGAGACCGAAAAGTTACGAAAGGGAAACAGAGAGTTTGCAATCCCATCTCGGTGAGACCGAGATCCCTATCGGTAGAACCGAATTGCTAGGGTTTGGCAGTGGCTTATGACAAGTGAAACTCGGTGGCGCCGGATAGGAAGAATCGGTAGGACTGAGTTTGGCTTAGGGTTTAGGTCATATGTGGATATGGGAAAGTAGTTGAGGGTTTTGGAGCATATCACTAAGCACATGAAGCAAGAGGCTCATTAAGCAACACCTCATCCCTCCTTGATAGTATTGGCTTTTCCTAGAGACTCAGTGTGATCTTGGATCACTAAAATATAAAATGAAGAGTCTTGAGCTTTTGAGCTTGAGCCAATCCTTTGTCCTTAGCATTTTGAGGGTTCCACTTTCACATCCATGCCATGCCAATCATTGAGCTTTCCTGAAATAATCATCTTGGAATAGCATTAGCTCAATGAGCTATATGTTGTTATGAATTACCAAAACCACCTAGGGATAGTTGCACTTTCAGTGGGTCCTGGCGTTCAACGAGGCGCAGCAGGACACCATGCGGGGGATGGACCTCGTGCTGGGGAAGGAACGTCGCCGAGAAGCCGCGCTGCGAGCGGCGAGGTACCAACAAGCGCTGCGACGATATCACTTCCGCAACATCCGCCCCAGAACTCTCGAGGTAGGGGACCTCATGCTCAGGCGGGTTCTCTCCAGAGAGGGACTGCACAAGCTCTCTCCCATGTGGGAGGGCCCGTTCAAGGTTGTTCATGTTTCCAGGCCTGGCTCCACGCGCTTGGAGACTCAGGAGGGGGTGCCGGTCCAGAATGCATGGAACATCCAGCACCTCCGGAGGTTCTACCCCTAAAAAGGCCCAGAGCTTGTGAAGAAGGCGAATGTCTGTGAAGATTATGCTTTTTGGAAAAGGCCCAGAGCCTGTGAAGAAGGCGAATGCCTGTGAAGCTGTTGCGTTTTGGAAAAGGCCTAGAGCCTGTGAAGAAGGCGAATGCCTGTGAAGCTGTCGCGTTTTGGAAAAGGCCCAGAGCCTGTGAAGAAGGCGAATGCCTGTGAAGATTATCCTTTTTTGGAAAAGGCCTAGAGGCTGTGAAGAAGGCGAATGCCTGTGAAGCTGTCGCGTTTTGGAAAAGGCCCAGAGCCTGTGAAGAAGGCGAATGCCTGTGAAGTTGTCGCGTTTTGGAAAAGGCCCAGAGCCTGTGAAGAAGGCGAATGCCTGTGAAGCTGTCGCGTTTTGGAAAAGGCTCGGAGCCTGTGAAGAGGGCAAATGCCCGTGAAGCCTGCTTCCTCCAAGAAAGGCCCGGAGCCTATGAAGAAGGCCAACGCCTGTGAAGCTCTCCGCCCATGACACTCTCACGTAATAATGAGTTGGGCCTGTACACGCCCCGGAGTCTCAGGAGCGCCGGCCTCAGGCCCTGGGGCTCCCTCCCACGCCCAGTGGCAGCACTTAGCTCCGCGCTGGTGAGAAGACGCCGAAGACTAGATTAGGTGCCGGACGCGGCTTTTTCATTTGCTTTCCGCAGTTGGCTTGTTCATTCTCATTCGAAGTTTTATTGAAGTTGTTGCCGTCTTTGGCTTGTGGTTCTTTGACTTTTCACTCTCCTGCCTCGATTTCTCTTATGCAAGGCCTCGCGAGGGGGGCAACCGAGCGCCCTTGCGAGTGTTCCTGTCCTAGTCGTTCAAAGGTTTTGCGACCTGGGTCCATTACAGGAGCACCCCTCCAGTCCGTGCCCCACGGGCACCACGACACAAACACAGGGCCTGGGTCGGTCGCCCCCCACGGCTGGGGCCGGGAACTATCCATGCGCGGGCACGTAGCCAGAAGGCACGATAACGGAAGCAAAGCGATGATTAACAGCAATAACCCAAACACGCCCCCGCGGGGCTCCACGCTACTGTCTTTTTACGCAGGAAAAAGGAAAAGAAAGAACAAATCAGGTGCAGCTCGCCTCACACCGTCCTGCAGGGAAGACTCGAGCTACCTCCGGGGCTCAGGCAGACTCCCTCTCGTGCTTCACCAAGGCGCGACGGCGGGAAGACATGCTACCACCTCCCAAGCAGGTGTCCGGGACTGTGTGTCCTCGAGTTTAAATACTCAACCGCTCCAACCAGACGTACAACTGAGACAACAGTTGGAACTGGTCTACCAAATCATTGTCTTCACCAAGCTTACTGCTTCTATTCCCTCAACTCTTTCATTTCCTCATAACTATGTTGTGTGTTTGTTCATATCTGTGTTTGAAGACTTTGACTGAAGACTTTCTCAATTTCCTCTATTCAATTTCTTCAGTCTGTTTGTCTTCATCTTGTGTTATCCTGTGATTACGCTTCCTGTACTCTGTGCCTGTCTTCATTTCATCATGATGACTATGCTTGTATTCTGTTATGTTTACTTTTGAGTACTTATTCCGCTGCTAGTAGTTCTTCGCTAAGGAATTTCCTCACCGGCAAATTCCAAAGTGAAGAATTTCATAAAAATCGCCTATTCACCCCCCCCTCTAGTCGATATAACGCACTTTCATGAACTTTCAGGATTTGTCAAACTTCACAAATCTTTACTCTTGAAAATCCTAAAGCTACGATTATTTTGGAATGGAGGGGGTACATTTGAATATACATTGTACATGAGTATATATTAAAAAATATGCAACTTACCTCAGTTCATGCATGGTTCCAGATATAATCTCCTTGGTTGCAAAAAAAAAGTTAGATATGCGTATGAATATATATAGCATGTTCAAACTCACAACAAAGATTGATGCCCCCTTTTACATCTGGTTTACAAATGCCATTATCTCGGGTTCAAATAGATGAATGCACTTCCTATGAATTCAAATCTTCGAAACCCCCTTTATGTTGAATTCGACATGTAGTCTATTTCGTAGCTAGCAATTGGGAATGTATCCATGCAAGTGACAAATGTATAAAGTGCTTCACGCTAACAACATGGAGTGCACTAATTAATGTTTATATATGAATTGCAAAAGCATCCATTTCCTATATTTCAACCCGCTCTCACTCTATGGATTGATAATATGAAATAAACACATGCACATGCTAGAATTCAATTGTAGTTGAAGAAAGAGCCTACTCCTGGTACTGTATATTAGTGATAGGGGTGTGTACAAAGTACACGTGAATACCAGGCATTGTGCATGTGTGTATACTATCGACGAACTAGCCCCCAAGCTTGTATAACATACTAAGGGCCTAGGGTTACAAATCATATATAGTCGGCTTATCACCAGTGGGGATAGAGTCCTCCACGACTCTGTTAGCTTCGTGTTGTACGCCGAGTCCTCCACATGTCTCGGTCCAACCTATATGTGGTGCAGGATGGAACCGACCCATGAATCTTCATGTTGACCCACCACAACTAGAAATGATGTGCCCACCACACCACACACGCAATCGGCCACTAAGAAAATAAGCATATACAATAGTACAATGGTATCTAGCTCACGATACGTCTCCATATTTTGTTGATGACACTGACGGACTTTGCATTTGATGCCTGCTCTGTATTTTGTTGACGACACTTACGGTCATTGTATTTGAAGCGAAAGCATGATATGGTCACTGGACTTCAGAATAAGCTCATCATGGTGACCACATACATTTTGTCGTGCTAACCAACATGTGGTTGGATGGTTAGAGGACAGTGGTTTCTTGAGCCCACCAAGGTTAAAGTCCCGGTGCTCGCATTTATCTTGTGTTAATTTCAGTATTTTCCGGCGACGTACGTTCAGTGGGAGGAGACGTTCCACTCGACTACGAGGCACCTATGGTGACTTCGTAAAATCTCAAGATCATATATGCTGGCCCACTCTCTCAAAGGTGCTCATAGGGGTAGGGTTCGCGTGTGTGCGCTTATAGCGGTGAGTGCTTGTGCGTATATATGAGCCCTTGCGTTTGTACCGTGTTAAACAAATACATATCATGATTATACGGTCACTGGCTCACCCGTACAACTCCGTATTTTGTTGATGACACAATCAATTGACCAGTCAAACGTTCCACGCGGCGCAACTAGTGTTTCACCATCGGGGCGCGTAACCGTGGGGCCCACCTGTCAGCTCGTATATGAAAGAAAGAAATAGTAGTTTGAGTCTGTACTGTGTTAATAAAATAGGAGTACATTTTAGGGTGATCATATGGTCACTGGCTCACCATACAGCTCCGTAATTTGTTGATAACACGATCAATTGACCAGTCAAACGGTCCACATTCAGCAACGCACATTACCATAGGGCCCACCCGTCAGCGCGTATATGAAGGAAAAAAATGGTAATAAATGAGTGGTTTCGGGGAGGGCGGGCCGGCCGCGGGCGGCGGGGGCTGGCGGTTCGGCCGGTGGTGGCTGGCGGCTCAGGGGGGGGTGGAGTTTGATGATAAACTGGAGGCCCTTGATTTCGTATCCAACGGCTGGAAAATCTAATGACCAGAGATGAAAAAGTCAGTCAACTGACGTGTAGCCTCACCCCGCACGTACACATGCATGCACGCAAGACACGCACGCATGTAGGCGTGCAACACTGACACGTACACACGCACGCATGCTGGCGTGCAACACTGACACGTACACATGCACTCACAAACACACGCACGTACGCACCCATGCATGCAACACTGAAATGTACCCTTGCACGCACGCAACACTTGCACGCCTGCATGCACATAGTACACGACGCAAGACACACGTTCAACCTATACGTGCATGCACCCTTTGTTAAGGACATGGATTGTTACGAGTATTAATCTATCTTATATGTGATAAGCAGAACATTGATGTTTGCAGCGGTCTTTATGAATCACAACGTATCGAACGGGCTATCAACATAGTAGGCTTATCTACATGAAAAAGATGACATCACACTCAATGAACAATCATCGGTTTATGAAATGCCCGCTTCTGACTGCCCTGGCCCACCAAAGATTCCTTTGCTGTGCGCTGCCTGCGTTGGGTCACTGACATGCATGCCATGCACCCAAAGAGCCCACATGTCAGTGGAAGAATGGCGCGGCGTCCTAGGTCAGAGTCGAGGGCGCCACTCGCGGCACGCCCGGCCGAACACGCCTCCGTGCCACATTCAAACGCCTCCATGAAACCCGCCCGTGTGGAAGCCGAGAAACCCACTCTGGACACATGTCCGTTCATGACCGAGCCGCTCCCCTATCTCCTCCACCATTTTGGTCCACTCTTACAATGGCTTACGAAGAGTAGTTATTCCGCATCCAAGCCGGCTGGGTAGCCCGCCGGATATGAGTTATGCAGCTCGCTGATCCACCTCCCTCCCCTCGCCCGACGGAGCCATTTGCCGCCCCAAGCCATGGAATTTTGCCATGTGTTGTTTTCATGGACTAGCAAGATGCTCGTGCATTGCACGGAACATCAAGATGCATTTTTTACAAACTCCCGCATGCATGCAAGGGATAATTAATGTCCTCCTTTGCTAGTACCACGAGGCAAACACCATTAATATTGCATAGATTAGTGTTAGTGGCCTTGTATATCTGCAAATTGTAATTTTGATAGTGGCCCCTTGTATATAAAAATGGAGGGAGAAAGATGAGAGATAAGGTGAGGAGGAGTGGGCGTGGTGGTGACTGGTGGTCGGACTGGGCAGACGCATGGGGATGGACGGCGCATTATGTCTAGGTTTGTATCTCTCTCACACCCACCCACGTAGGTGGGGGACGTGCACGAAGAGAAGAGGTGCACGCACAGCGCACGTACTCCCATCTCTTTCCCAACCACACCCGCGCGGGTACATGGTGGAGCTCATTTCTGTATGAAAAAGGCAGCCCATGTGGCAATTTGGCACATGTACGGGTTGTCCACTTGGTGGAGGGAGGATCGTCTACCACGGGTGAACAAACAAATTGCGACTTGACGCGTTAGGTTAAATTAAAAAAGAGGCAAACCATGTGGGGCCTACCTTAGATGCAAAGCTCTATACACTGGAGTACTTTTGATGTGTCCCGTCAACTCGCAGAACGAGGAGAAGCTTGCTTAGTACGCCGTCTCCCCCGCCCACGGGCGCGGTGGCTCACAGGATGAGGTGAAGCTTGCTTACTAGTACGCCTTACACCCGCTCCCTCGCCCACGCGCACGGTGGCTCGCAGCACGAGGAGAAAATTTTACTACTCCCTCTGTTTACTCCTCGTCCCTACTACGTACTTTGGTTAGTATTCCCTCCATTTACTTATACAAGGCCACTATAAAAAATACATTTTGCATCTATACAAGGCCACAAATAGTAATCGAGACAAAAGTTACTACTCCCTCCTTTCCAGTTTATGGCTCAATTTCAAAATCATTCCAACCAAGGTAGACGGTGAGTGGTCGAATTTATTTCGTATTTTGCACAAGTAATTAGTACGCTCGTTTTTCTCAAGAAGTTATGTTTACCGAGGCATTAATTAGAACGAATGCATGAATGACCACTAAATTTCCATGAACTTGTACATGCATTGGTTAGTTTCCTCTTGACACTGCTTGCGTCGGGTGATCTAACGCACCTCGAAATCCAACATGTAATGGTACTACTACTAGTATAGTAGAATTGAGACTTATCAAACGGAAAAATGAATGTTTTTTTAGATGAGCCCTATAAACCCTAGTGGGTACGTACTCCGTAAAAACAGATTTTTCCAAAACTAAGTCGCTCCCTTTCATGAATTCTGTAGTATACTCCTCCGTCGATGCTCCCTTTCATGAATTCTGTACTTCCTTTCACCGACATGTGGGACATATAGCAACCGGGTCGACGTGTCAAGCACCAAATAACAGTGCAGAACAGCAGGGGGACGCACCCCACTCGTACCGGCCTAGTAGTAGTAATGAGCAATGAGACGTCAAATCACAATGCCGCACTTTCCCAGAAGGACGAAGCAACCATTATTTCACACTTCAGTTCGCCATCATCTCAAACCACATACTAGTATTGCTTCTGCCTCAAGAGGGACACACGCATCGCCTTGGTACATCATGACACGTGGGACCGCATGATAGGCCATGCTCCCCCGCCGATCGCTCGGTAAAATCACCTCATTTTTACTATACTTCCTCCGTAATGGTTTACTACATGGCATGCACGTCGTTCTAGGTTGAGAATTTAACTGGCTATATATGTGATGAACAGTACTCTAGCCTTTTAAAAAATGTATACTTTTGTACAGCAGTACTATCGATGGATTGCGCCATGGAGAAAAAATTGAAATTAAAAAAAAGGTGGTACATATAGAGAGCGCTCGTCGCCAAATTATGCATATAGTACTATTAAAAAGGCTAGTCACAATAATGGTGTCCAGCACAACCCACCCCTCAAATAAAACTAAGAGGGTGCTTGGATACGTTTTAGTCCCATGACTAAAAGTAGTGGGACTAAAACATGCTAGCCTCACCCATGCTTGGATCCAAATACTAAAAAGGCTAAAATCAAGTTAATGAGCATTTATTATCCTCCAAACCCTCCAATCCAGAACTCGCCTGTGTTAAAGGAGAGGAGTTAAATGAGTAGAGAGAGGACTAATCCACAAGTAGGGGTACCCCTGACTAAAAAAATTTAGTCTCAAGACTAGTTTTAGCCCCTCTTTAGGCTGGTCATAATGGTAGTATCATAACTAGTATCATGCATGCCAACTAGGCAATTTTGATGAGATGTCATAGTATTAAATGAAGAAAGAGAGGGTGGAGTATCATATCATGATACCGTATCATAATAAATGCTATGCTACTTTGTGTCATGCATGGCAATAAATAGAGTACTACATGATACTAATATGTGATACTATGCATTAGGGAGGTAGTATCATACACTAGTATCATATGGATGATACTAGTATATGATACTCCCCATTACAACCAGCCTTAGTCAGGGGTGCTTGGAACTTTAGCCTCTTAAAGAGACTATTTTTAGTCAGACTAAAATAAGTCCCTTGGATCCAAGCACCCTCTAAGGCCTCCTTTGGTTTGGAGGAATTTCATAGGAATTCTAGAGGATAGGATTTTTTATATGATTTTTTTCCTTTAGAGCCCTTTGGTTCATAGGAATGGATTCTTATTCCTACATAGGATTGGTTCCTATCCTCCACATTTTATAGGAAAATAAAAATGAGCCTAGACTCAATGGAAAAATTCCTTTGGTGTCAACCAAATGACATCTCGTTTCCTATTCCTACTCATAGGATTTGAGATACATGTCATCTCATTTCCTACAAAATTCCTATTCCTACGATAATCCTATCCTATGAACCAAAAGAGGCCTAAGCATCCTGGAATTCTTTGACAAAACTAAGCACCCTGAAATTCTTTGACAACTAAACTGTTGGCTATATGATGTTGGCCATATATATTGTACGTATATAATGTGAAGAAACGAGTGGTAGTACTATACCAACTAAAAGATGAAATGTAAGAAATACTAGTATGTAAGTACTGAAGAGTTAAAGTAACAAGAAGAAACATAACATAGTTCTGCTGGGGGCTCAACACAACACACCCCTCAAACTAAATTAAGCACACCTGAAATTAAACTTTGCAACTATTCTGGTAGACACTGCATTAGAACCACCATGAGCAACGACACTGCCACCTTACTCGGAGTCCTCGTCCACGTCCTCGACTTCGTCCTTGTCCCTCTTCCTCTTGGCCGATACTTCTTTGCTTGAACCACACACTTGGTTGTTGCTCTTCATCCAACCCTTGTAGATATTGAAGCAAAGATAGCCATCCATTGCAGTGTAGTGGATGTGGTCTATATCTAGTACATTCCGCTGCCATGCATGACGATGAAACGTGTAATGAGGTTTCTCCAGTTTACCGTACGAAGGATGAACCATGGCTCCTGCCAGGGTCAGCATTGAAGGCTGACGAGAGGACACCAGCCGATTCTTCTGGAGGTCGAAGGTGTTGCCTACAACGAGGCCTATCTGATGCAGGACTTCTTTATCGTTACCAAAGTCTACAATAACAAATTTGACTAGGTTGCTCTCGAGGAAGTTCTTAAAATCCTGGCACTCAACGTCGGCATGGCATATGTCGTATTCCAAGCATAAGTCATCCACGCAAACATGGATCACATCGGGCTTCTTCCTCTCTTCGTCCTTTAGATCCTTCTCTCGTCCCAGGACTGTGGTGTACTCAACATCTAGCCCAGCGACCCACTCATCATCTGAGTCTTCAAACATGCGTCTGAAGCGAGAAATGCATCCTTTCACCGTCACGGAAGGACGGGTGTAGATGACGTCGAACTCATCGCCGGTGATGGTTCTAACCTTGTACTCACCGCCGATCATGGAGATTTGGGACGCCATGGATTTGGGAGGAGGGTTAGGATTAGTGGAACTGCAGTAATGTGAATGGACGGGACGACTAGGAGCGAACCGCTGTAGTATTGAAGGACGTGCGGGGACGAGTAGGAGCGAACTGCCAGCGTGCGAACGGCAGGGTAGTGGCTTTGCATTCTCCCATGATACGGGCTTCAGAGAGCCCTTGGATCTGAGATTGAACGGTTGCATGGAGTGATTCTAGACCTATGGGTGAATATCCTATCCTGGAGGGTTATTCTGCAAATTTTCAGCAACTTAGCATGCGACCGTTTGATCTTAGATCCAAGGGCTGCCAGCAGCCCATATCATGGTCGCGCCTACCACGACCGTTGCGTCGCCCGCGAGGTCGCGCCCTTGGGGATTTAACATGGTGCGTTAGGCTATCTGATGTTGGCATGTCATACATAGTCATCACTTAGTCACTCATACTACAACAAGGTTGGCTATAAGTGTATTTTTTTACTCCTCTCTATCTCTTTCTTTGTACTCAAGGAAGAAATGGTGCTAAGCGCGTGTATTTATTGCATTTGCCAAGGAGTGACCTCTTCCAATAAAATGGTGTTGCTAAGTTTGCTTCATTTAATTAGCTATAGACTCAAAATTGTCTTTTCACCTAGGTACACGCGCTTAGCACCGTTTCTTCCTTGGGTCACCAAACTAGTCTCTCTCTTCTTGATTAACTTGCCACATCAGACTTTATGCTTATGTGGCAAGCTTAAGCACCTGTAGGAGCAAGTAAAAGTAAGTACAATAGTGCGCTTTACATGGCATTTTTGCACATGTGGAGGAAAGAGAGGCAAGGAAAAAGTGGAGAAGTGGGCTCTCATGCAAGAGCCAGCCTCTACTACATGGTGGAGCATTGGGAGAGGCACCTGTATGTAGGTGGTCAGGAACCTGGGAGACTCACGCCGGTCGTAGCGCCGCAGTTAAAATGATAATGGCAAGTCAAATCACGGGGCCCCACCTGTCCAGTAGTAACTCGCTGTCAAATCACACAACCCTACGTTTGTAGCAGCCTACTCCCTCGTCTTCTCGCGTCTCTGTCGAACCGACTAGGCGGAATAGCCCCGCCGCCTACCGCGCAGGAAAAGCCCCGCCCTCGACGTTTAAATACAACTACATCCGCTTAAGAATCCAATGATATACTTTTTGTGACATAGTAACTCATATTTAGTTAGTCAAATGGATGACCTAGAACTACGTGCAGGCCCTACAAAAAAGACGCCTAAAAATAAAAAAACCGAGACGGAGAGGGTAGTTCAGCACGTATCTTTTTAGATCAATATAGTTGGGATTCAGCAAGGAGCAAAACCAAGTGGTAGGCTGCTCCTGTCGTGTTGGCGTAGCAACTCAAGCAGGGTCAGTCCGCACATGAAATGGCGACACACTTAACAGGACCCCTTTGGCCGACATTGGCTCATCCACCGTCTTGTTCCACGTGCGATGCACCAAATTACAGTTCAGAGCAACGGTTGGAATTGGAGGCACCTCGGTCGTAGCGCCACAGTAGTAGAAAATGAGCGACGAGGGGTCAAATCACAAAGCCCCACCTTTCCCACATTAAGCTGGATGGTCGAAGAAACCATCATTTCATTCTAGGGCACAAGAGCATAAAGAAAAGAGAAAACAATGATGTGTACGGCAGCTACCTAGGGCACCCTAGGGTAGGCGTCTCCACTACAGATCCTTTTTTTGAAAGCGCCTCCACTACAAATCGGCTTATCCCTCATCCTCTTGAAGAAAACCGATGATGAGTGCATCGGTAGGGTTTGTAGGAGTACTACGGCGTGCGGGGCCACGTCGTAGTAAACAGATTCGAGCCGACGCCTTAAATATGTGTGGGCCGCTTGGTTTTACGAGAACGAGGCAACATTTTGGGTTCGGGGACCAGTGGAGATATAGTACGTACAAAAAATTGTGGACGTAGGTTCGACCGAAAGGCAATGATGCATGGGCCCTGCATTTTGATATACCCGGGGCCGCGTGAAATTTGCTACTCTACTCAAAACTAGTAAGGTACACATGTATTGAACGCATGAGATTTCGAAACCAAATTATGAATAAATACACACTATAGGATGTAAAGCTTTGAGTCATATATGCATGATGTAGATGTTCGCTTAGTTCTTATAGTTCATCTCATTCAAAATCAATAAGTTTTATAAAAATGTTAAGATTTATGGGATTGTGCATTGTACTCCCTCCGTTCCAAAATAGATGACCCAACTTTGCACTAACTTGTACAAAGTTAGTGCAAAGTTGGGTCATCTATTTTGGAACGGAGGGAGTAAATCATAAAGTAAAAAACAAATAATGGCAATTCATTTAGAAAAAAAATCAATTATGATATAGAAGATTCTAGAACAAAGGAGAAGTTCTTATGTTTTGAGGTTTGTGCATTATGCTTAAGTTCAACCATGGAGTCTTCTAAATTGTACATGTGGCAGATCTGGTGGAATGTTGATGATATCCAATGGCCAGTAGTGCTCGGATTTGCCTATCTCTGCACTGTCGGGTTAGCTTCATCCAACGACCATGTTTCAAAGTTATTGGCACACTATATAGTTCTTGTGCCATAGTTGCATGTTTTGGAAAAAAGCTACTAGTGGGTTGTACTATCTATTTAGGAATAGAAGATGTATACATGGAAGTTGTAGGGAAAGAGATGACATGGAGCATCTCAATTCCTATGAGTAGGGATTGGAAAAGAGATGTCATTTGGTTCACATCATAGGAACTTATCTATTGAATATAGAGATCACATGTTTCTCAATTCCTATGAGGAGGGATTAGAAAAGAGATGTAATTCGGTTCATATCATAGGAACTTTTCTATTGAATATATGCTAATGTTTATTTTCCTTTGAAATTAAGGGAGTATAGGAATCCATTCATATGAACCAAGTGGCTCTAAAGCTATAGAAATGATATCATGTTTATTTCCTTTGAAATGTGGAGTATATGAATCTATTCCTATGAACCAATTGGCTCTAAAGGAAAAAAATCCTATAAAAATCATATCATATAGAGTTCCTATGATATTCCTCGACACTAAAGGATGCTCGAAATTGCTGCGGGTGATACGATGGTCTTTCTTTGTAGACTCCTCACCCAACTTTATAGTTACCTCTCAAATATGAATGAAATGATATATACATGGTATTCTACATGTGCAATTTGGTACACGAAAACTCGGTAAAAGTTTGCGAGGTCCGAATTTTCAATAAAGCTATATGCACTACATTTCGGAACAGAGGGAGCATACGGCAGTTGCTAACACTCACGTGGAAGATTTGTGTGTAGGAGGAGTGGCTGTTCTGTTAAATGACATGGCAAAACTGACACTGTCGGATGCCGATCTAACGGTCCTTACGGCGTTCGTCAGGAAAAGGCTTGTGGCGAACGTTTGTCGGATAATGATTTACGGACACATGCATTGCATTGATACGTACCCCCCTCTCTCTCTCACGCACACGCACCCTCACGAGTCACGATTCTCCCGAGTCATCTCGCAGACTCGCACGTCGCACCCACCGTCTATCTGTAGGTAGACGTCACACACATATGTGCTCTTCACACCCTACCCTCAGAACTTCTAAAAAACAAAAGACGACGCGCACATTTTATTTTAGCTCACATGTCACACACTTGTACTATTACTCTTGCGGCGAACGTTCTTTGGGCATAGTATATTGTACTCTCACGAAGAGAAGCGGTGCACGCACGCACTAGTTCTCTCACACCCACTCGCGGGTACATGTAGGAGCGCATTTTTTGAAGCTGGTACAACAAAATCACTCCACTATATATAAAAGTAGGAGCCTTAGCGCTTGCTTTACTAGGGTTCCTCTCGTTCACTCTCTCATGCTCTCCAGATCTAAGCAACACATAGGTGGCCACACTCTCTCTCAGCTCACGGCTGGTCACAAATCCGACCGGACAACCTCGACCGGGGCAGGGGTGTAGGTGCATCGTTCACACTGTCGTCGGCGGCGAGGGAGGAGACCAACGGCTGCCCGCGTGTCCCGATCGGCGGCCGTGCCGTTCTCTCCGAGAGAGCGCCGGCTCGGGAGGGCCTCCGACCCCTTCTTCCTCCCTGCGGTATTGTGGCCAAGATGCGGCCTCCCGACGCTGTCTTTGCGACATGCCGACGACCCTCAGGTATATATTCCTTCAAAACCTGCCTTGCTCTACTGCCCCAGCTCCCTTCGTGTGGATCCTTTTCTACTTCCGTCCGCTGTTCCAAAGCCACCTAGACTTCTACTAAGGCACGTGCTTTGCACGTATGTTCTGTATGATAGATACTCATATACCTTCTTTTTAGAGAGAGAAATGGGTACTCGTATCTTGAGTAGATATCATAGTGTGTTTGTTTGCATGATCTAAGGACTATTCTGAAATAAGAAGCAAATCACTTGCACAAATCAAACTGAGTTCCAAGTAAGAATTTGACTACAAGATAAAAGTTGTAGTTTTATTATATGCTGTTTCCTGGGTTCCACTGATGTATAGTTCCAGAGTTGTTTGACGGTTTACATGCATGTTTATGGACTATTTTGTGCAACTAAATAAGTCATTTAGGTCTGACAGACACTCATGTCCTGTATTAGCTTGAGGTATAGCTTATGTATGACTGAAATAAAATATTACACTTTTTCTGCGAATAATAAAAATATTACATTTCTCGATGAAGCAGAATAAAACTTTAGCTAGCATCAGCCATGCAATGTTATGTTATGTGAACAGTGTAAACTTTGCAATATAGCGGCATCTAAAAATTCATTTTTATAGTAATCTAAAAAAATTAGTTAGTAGTAGAGTGTTTATTTCCCAGGTGACAACGGGGAACCAAAATGTGCTAGCTATTTGCCAACTTGTCGTACTTGCATGTGAGGAGGTGGCAGCAGTTTCTAGACATTTCTCAACTTCAGTAGGTGCAATCCAGATTCAACGGGGACTTCTTTATTTGTTTACTTGGAGATCAGAGTCGGCCATGTGCACAAGGAGCGGGAGCGAATCCGGCAGCTCTTAGCCATTAGATCATGTCATCCTTTGTTTGATGGACGGCAGTGATATGCATGAGAGGGGAAATGAACGGTGGATTTTGAGCCAATGCTTGTTTGGGCGGGAGAACCGAAGATGGAGTGGTAAATCCAATTTCAAAACTGCCGCATTATAGTAGTAGTAGATTAGAAGTAAAGCTATTTCATACAGTCGACTCAAAGCGTTGGTTCAAATAGGGAAGAAAGTGGGAAAGTTGTAGCATGAATCTAGGACTTGGTTCTAAGAGGAAACGGGGGAAAGTAGTAGTATCTGTCACTGTTTAAATAACCGTATATCTTATTTGCGCAAACAGGGATGTCTGTCTCCATATCGTTTTGGGATGTCTGTCTCTGTATAGTTTCTATCCGCGCAATTAAAAGCACACACCTAACTTTTAGTACAACTGCGCAAAATGAGATGGCTATCCCTCGCTGTCGTCGTCTAACCTCCCGTCTTCAAGGTATCCCTACATTGGTAGTAACTAAGGTAGAATGACCAATGCAATCTAAAAGAAGCTGATTCGTACGTTTTACTTCCTGATTGCAGTGCAGGGACGAGCGAAAACAATTGCATCCTAGTCCGGAATGCACTTTCTACCAGTTCATCCATGGACCAAGGACTAGCTAGCACGGCTGCACGGCGGTTTTTTGGACAGGTGCACGGACAAGAGGCATTGTGGTCTGCTTATTTCTGCAAATAGCGGTGCTTAAATTTAGTGGAATGCACAAGCATTTCAGCTGGTCAGTACACTGCATGGTTCAGTTCAGCATTCCAGCTGATACCACAATTATAATTGGTTATTCTGGAATGAGAGAACCTAACCCTGAATGGTGGCAACAAGAAAAAACTAGAGTGAACTCCAGGAAATTTAAGCCTGCCGGGAGGCCCTTTGCTCAGAGAGAAGCCTTGCTTGTTTTTTTTCCCGATTTGTAAACCTTCTCACAACTTTGTCTTTTGCTGTGAACTAGTATATGTTTGTTATGTTCTATGAATCATTGAGATGTATAAAATTGCTTAACTTATGCTTTTCAAGTTTTTTATGAAGACGAGTTTAATGTGAGTGTTCCACATGAGCGCTGGACTAGCGTGTGAACGTTTGGAATTTATTACATTGTGGCCTGAATTAACTGCATGAACCACAGTAACAAGATACATAGTTGCTTATATGTCAGAAAGCAGATTGTTGATTGTTAGCTGGTCGATAGCCTAGTATTGAAGCGAGCTGAGCCAATGTGCCGTGTTTTGCACAACTGCTTACAAGTGGGGTAGCACCAACAGTGTTTACAAGTACTTATGTATACGTCGGCGCACGGTTCTCGAACGAGTGCTCTATTTCTTCAAAACACACACTGCTCTTATGATAAACCGTGACAACTTATGTCTTACCATGCCATATTCATGAAAAAACTAGTGAGGACGCATCTGTTTCGGCAACAATTACGATGGTTCTCACATGATTCACGGGCACACAAAAGTAGCAGCAGTTCCCATAGACGGATTCAAACAGAGTACTAGCCCCAGAGGGGTCGATAACAGGCAAGGTTCAGATAATTAGACACGATCCAAACTACTATTAAACACTAGCCAGGGCAACTATTTCATGCCTCGATCTAATTTGGGCTGGACACAAGACGGACCTTGCCATGAACATCATCGAGGACGTCCCATAGCAGCTCAATCCTGTGAACCTTCATGAAGACAACCTTGTGGCCTTACCACTGATAAACTTGTTTGTGGAGGCATGCCACGTCATCTTCCTGCGTAAGCTTGACAAGAACAATATTCCTCACAAACGAAGGAGTAGCTTTGAACTTCTTGTGCTTCAGTATACCCTAGACAACACGCCTGACAACAGTGAGGCTGGAATACAACTCTTCATTGGTATAACCGCAAATGGCTCCCAGGATCCAATAGCCTAAGAACTATGTTTTCCCAGTGCGTATATTCAGGTCGTCCGCCTCATAGCGAGTGACATGTACAACCAAACAATCCTTGTCTGCATCAGGGCTCTAATTGAAACAGAAACAAATTCTGAATTACTTTTCAGTATAAGAAACACAAGTTATTTAAACCACTATGTATACCATGGCATCGAAGCTAATAAAATTGTGCATTATTAATCACCACATACTTCCTTTTCTAAAAAAAATCACCACATACTTAGATGAAAAACCACAATCGAGATAGGCAAAGAAGGAAATCACCTTGGGCAGCTCAGCGGGGGGGGGGGGGGGGGACACATCCTCGAAGCGGGAAAACTGCTCCTGCAGTGCCACGGGGGCTGTAACCTCAAATTGGGCGTTGACCATCTCAGTATCTGGGGTCGCCTCGGTGGTTGCCTCCATCTTCTTGGAGCTCTCTGTCTCGTGGGGATCAGCCTCCCGCGTCTGCTCCAATATCGGCAGATCTTTGCCTGGTTCTCCTTGGTCCATCATGAAACTGACGAATACTAGGAGTCCACTGAAAGGAAAACACAATCGCAATGACAATGAAACAAAAAAGAGAGTGAGGATCGGTTACTGCTTTGCAAAAGTTCTTTTTTTCCTCTGAATGAAAATATACCAACATCACGGATCCGCTTACCTTCCCTTCGTTCGGAGAGAAGAACAGTGGCAGATGCAAGTGTTGCCTTTCTTGAAGACGGTGAGGGAGAAGGGGATTTAGCGAAGAGTGAAATGATGGTTGCTTCGTCCGTCAAACTTAGACTGCGGGGAGGTGGGGTTTTGTGATACGATGGCTCGTTACTGTCATGCTACGACCGGGGTGACTCTCCGCTTGCATACTGCCTTCTAATTTGGTGGATGGCATTTGGGCCCGCGCGCTGCATGGCCCGCATATCGGTGAACAAAAGTATAACGGCATTCAATAGAGGGAGATGTTTCAATGACCTAGGAGGAGCCAGAAGCGGTAGAGTGTCGCCACTGTACTAGTAGTAATTGTTTTTCTGGGTAGCTGTAGAGTGTCTCCACTGTACTAGTAGTAATTGTTTCTTGGGTCCCAAGACAAAACAGCCCATCCACACTAGTAAATAGTAAAATCAATTCAAAAACCTGGGTGCTCTTCTTCCTCCTCGCTCCCACCCACCTCACGTCAGCTCGCTCCACTCGTACCCCCAAATTCCTCACCTCACTCCTACAGAAAACCCCAGCTCCCCTTCTTCCTCACTCCTACAGAAAACCCCCAGCTCCCCTTCTTCTTCGCTCGCACTACAACTAGGCTTGTCATTTGTTACTCTGCTCAAATCCGTGAGCGCGACGCGACGCCCTCGAGGAAAATGGAGTCGGCTGACCCTAGCGCCAAGAAGATGAGGCTCCCGCCAGCGGCGACGCTTGTTGTAGATCCCACACCCGGCAACGCGGGGAGAAGCGGCGACCCCGCCCCCACCGGATTCCAGGAACCCATAGAATCTCGGGTGGACCACATCAGCGATCTCCCGGATGCCATCCTTGGGGAGATCATCTCGCTTCTCCCCACCAAGGATTGCTGCCGCACCCAAGTCCTCTCAATTTGGTGGCTCCCTCTATGGCGCGCCGTTCCCCTTAATCTCGACTGTCGTCAGCTATCTCTCTTCAATGATTTTGAAATCCCCAGAGCCATCATCTCCTCCCACCAGGGCTCCGTTCAAAGCCTCTGCATCCTGTCATGCTACCTGAGCAAGCATACCAAGCCCTGCACGGTGGACGCCTGGCTGGAATCCCCTGAATTCATAGAACTACAGCTGCTTGAGTTCTACTATTCCCCTGGAAATCACATACCACATACCGAACTCCATGAACTTGTGCCCTCAGCACCGATGTCCATCTCGGGGTTTTCGTCCTCTCTCCACACCGCCACCTTTGCGCAGTGCTACCTACCAGACAATCTGGTACTAAACCTTCGACTCCCATTTCTCAAGAAACTTTCACTTGTGCGGGTTCATATATCGGAGGCCTCATTGCACAGCATCATCCACTCTAGTTGCCTTGCGCTGGAGTGCTTGGTGCTTGTTTTCACAGTTAGAATCGGTTGTCTCCAAATAAAGTGGCATAACCTTGTAAGAATTGGAATTTCTTTTGACGGAAGGCAGCTCATCATCCAAGATGCCCCTTCACTTCAAAGGTTGATCCTTGATTCTAGTTATTCACCGTTGCAAATAACCGTCCTCTCTGTGCCTAAACTGGAGACCTTGGGTGTAATACATGATCTTTGTGCTCATTTCAATATGGTGTTTGGCTCCACAGTTCTTCAGGTACTTTATATTATCATCTACACTTGTAACCATAAGCTGCATTTTAAATTTCTGCGCATAATTTATATATCATCTTGGAGTGCACATTTTGTACTAATATTATGTTCTATGCTCAATGAAGAGTTTCTCCATGGATGGCCTATCAATGGTGCTGGATTCTGTTAAGATCTTATATATCCAAATGAATAGTTTTGATCTGAACAAGATTATTGGCTTGCTGCAATGCTTTCCATGTCTGGAGAAGTTGTATATAAAGGTGATAATTTCACGCACATTGGAAGCCCGCATATAGTGTACTAGAATTAACCGTTCAGATGTTGCTCTTTCGACACTCTTCTTTTAGACCTTAACTGTTTTCAATCTTCATGTCTATTTAGGCAACAGGATGGGGTAAGAAAGTTATAACCAATCTCTGGATTCGTAAGCATCGGGATTTTCTCACTTCTCATGAGATTCGATTGAAGACAATAACCCTAGAACGATATGTAGCCAACCGTGCAAACACAAGATTTGTCACATTCTTCCTGCTGAATGCGAGGTTACTATTGTCCATCAGGCTTAAGTTTATCAGCAACATGGTTTTGACGGATGGGTATGTCGAAGAGCAAAAAAGGAGTTTCAGGTGGGCAAAAGAGCTTCTAAACGTGTCGGGCTTCTATTTACAACATATTGTGGTCATAATCCAGTAAATTTTACGACCCAGGATGTTCATTCTATGGACCTGACCGATCCATTTGACTGTGACTGCCGAAAACAGTGCTGGAGTTAGATGTTGTTGCCCTTTTCAATCTGGTTTTTTTGTAAACCTGATGAACAATTAACCCTCGTGCTTTTGTACAGTTTGTAAGTTGGAGTTAGATGTTCCTTCCCTTTTCAACTTGGCTGTGACTGTCATATTTTCTTTGAAACAAGGCAAATGGTTTGCCATTCGTTTAATTTAGAGTGAAATATTGTAACAAATCCAAACCAAGGGAAATAACATCACTCTCGTTGGCTGCTTGAGCTCACTGTGCATTACAGAAGCCAAGTGATTAGCCCCCACCAGCACCCACAAACTTATTTCGAACTAGCACATCAAATGGGCTGTAAATTTTCATGGGAAAGGCTGCATGACCGTGAAAGATTTGGATTCTGACATTTGGGACCCGTGAGGAAATAGCCTATCCAAGATGGTGTCGACTTACTAGCCAGTCGACAAACGATTCTGCCTACCAGCTGTTGGATTGACATCCAACATCTGTCGTGTATCTTCTATCTCTTGTCTTCTTCTTGAAAGCACAAGTGCTCCCTAGGTGGTTTTGATAATTGATGAAAACATATCTCTTGTTGGACTAACATTTCTATCTAGCATGTTTCAGATAAGTTCAACAATGAGTGGCATGGACTAAAGGTTGTGGGAACTCCTTCAAGATGCTAAGGACAAAGGATTGGCTAAAGCTTCAAGCTCAAGACTCTTCATTTTACATTTTAGTGATCCAAGATCACATTGAGTCCATAGGAAAAGCCAATACTATCAAGGAGGGATGAGGTGTTCCTTAATGAGCCTCTTGCTTCATGTGCTTAATGATATGCTCCAAAATCCTCAGCTACTTTCCCACTTCCACATATGACCTAAACCCAAAGCCAAACTCGGTCCTACCGATTCTTTCTATCCGGCGCCACCGAGTTTCACTTGTCATAAGCCACTGCCAAACCCTAGCAATTCGGTTCTACCGATAGGGATCTCGGTCTCACCGAGATGGGATTGCAAACTCTCTATTTCCCTTTCGTAACTTTTCGGTCTCACCGAAAGAGCGAATCGGTCCCACCGAGATTGCAATGTAAACTCTATGTTTCCCTTTTGTAACTTTTCGGTCTCACCGAAAGAGCAAATCGGTCCCACCGAGTTTGCCTGACCAACTCTCTGGTTAGCTAATTACCAAACTCGGTCTCACCGAGTTTGTGTAATCGGTCTCACCGAGTTTGTGTAATCGGTCTCACCGAGATTACGTTATGCCCAAACCCTAACCATATCGGTCCTACCGAGTTGCATGTCAGTCCCACCGAAAATCTCTAACGGTCACTAGGTTTACCTTTTCGGTCCGACCGAGTTTGTTGATTCGGTCCCACCGAGATTGGAAAACTGTGTGTAACGGTTGGATTTTGTGTGGAGGCTATATATACCCCTCCACCTCCTCTTCATTCGTGGAGAGAGCCATCAGAACACATACACAATTCCAACTCATATGTTCTGAGAGAGAACCACCTACTCATGTGTTGAGACCAAGATATTCCATTCCTACCATATGAATCTTGATCTCTAGCCTTCCCCAAGTTGCTTTCCACTCAAATCTTATTTCCACAAAATCCAAATCCTATGAGAGAGAGTTGAGTGTTGGGGAGACTATCATTTGAAGCACAAGAGCAAGGAGTTCATTACCTACACACCATTTGTTACTTCTTGGAGAGTGGTGTCTCCTAGATTGGCTAGGTGTTACTTGGGAGCCTCCGACAAGATTGTGGAGTTGAACCAAGGAGTTTGTAAGGGCAAGGAGATCGCCTACTTCGTGAAGATCTACCGCTAGTGAGGCAAGTCCTTCGTGGGCGATGGACATGGTGGGATAGACAAGGTTGCTTCTTCGTGGACCCTTCGTGGGTGGTTGCTTCTTTGTGGACCCTTCGTGGGTGGAGCCCTCCGTGGACTCGCGCAACCATTACCCTTCGTGGGTGGAGCCCTCCGTGGACTCGCGCAACCGTTACCCTTCGTGGGTTGAAGTCTCCATCAACGTGGATGTAGGATAGCACCACCTATCCGAACCACGGGAAAAACATCCGTGTCTCCAATTGCGTTTGAATTCTCCAAACCCTTCCCCTTACATTCTTGCAAGTTGCATGCTTTACATTCCGCTGCTCATATACTCTTTGCATGCTTGCTTGATATGTATTGTGTATGTTGAAATTGTGCCTAAAACTCCACTCAAACCAAAAAGGCCTAAAAATTGCAACTTTAGCACTAAGTGTCTAATCACCCCCCCCCTCTAGACACATCTACTTCTAGATCCTACAAGTGGTATCAGAGCTTTGGTCTCCATTGCCTTGGTTTAATCACCATTGGAGGAAGATGGATGTGTCTACCTTAGGGATTCTTAGACATAGAGTGCCTATTCTTGATGGAGAGTATTTTCATGAGTGGAAAAATGAGATGCTTGTAATTTTCAATCAATATCATTTGAACAAGTATATTGCTAGCCCTTGTGCACCTCATATTGATCCTTTGCATCCTACCCTAGATGTAGATATTGACATGATTCGCAATCTTAGAACTATTGAGCTCATCATTAGAGGATTGCCCAAAAATTTGATTGCTAGTTTGCCTACTCTTAATTGTGCCTATACTATATGGAAATTTCTTGAGGAACGATTTCCTGATCATTCCTTGAAAACTTTGGATGAAATTCTCCATAAATCTATTGCCTTGAGTAAGATGAACTCTAGTGATCCTAGTTTTGGTAATTGTCTACTTGAACTTACCAATCTTAAGCATGCTAAAGGAGATGTTGGAATCATTAGTGATATCATATTCGAAGCTATAAGAATTCATAAAAGTGACCACTTTGATGATCATTTATCTAATGAATTACCCTCTCTAGGAAATGATGAGTCACAAGATCATGATCAAGATGGATACTATGATGATGATGATGATGATAGTGACTTCGATCTTGATGATGCAATGAGACATTTTGGTCTTATGGCAAATCTTCGGGGATATGAATCAGGAGGAAAGGAATGGGTTCTTGATAGTGGATGTACTGATCATATGACCGGAGATGAAGAGATGTTTCATGAGCTTGCTGAAAATGACGGCCCTCGAAAATATGTCACCTTTGGTAATAATTCAAAGGGTAAAGTGGTTGGCCTTGGTAAGGTGGCCATCTCACATGATAGTTCCATTCAAAATGTCATGCTCGTTGAATCTCTCGGCTACAACTTACTTTCAGTATCTAGACTTGCTGATTTCGGTTTGAATGTCCTATTTACTGAGGTAGATTGCCAAGTATTTCGTCGAGACAATCATAAAATGGTCTTTACCGGTATGCGTAGAGGTGATCTTTACATTGTCGATTTCTCTAAAAAGGCACAACCTAAAACTTGCTTTGTTGCTAAATCCTCAAAAGGTTGGTTGTGGCATAGACGACTAGGTCACGTTGGCATGAGAAACCTTGACAAGCTTATTAAAGGAAATCATATCCTTGGAGTTAACGATGTCATATTTGATAAGGATAGACTTTGCAGTGCTTGTCAAGCAGGTAAACAGGTTGGAGCAAGGCATCCCGTGAAGAACATCATGACCACAAGAAGGCCACTTGAGCTACTTCATATGGATCTTTTTGGTCCCAACGCCTACAAGAGTCTCGGTGGAAATTCTTTTGGTCTAGTTATAGTTGATGATTTTTCAAGATTTACATGGGTGTTCTTTCTTAATGACAAGTCGCAGGTCCAGAAGATCTTCAGAAACTTCGCTAGGAAGGCCCAAAATCAGTTTGACGTGAAGATCAAGAAGGTTCGGAGTGACAACAGAATGGAGTTCAAGAATGCAAATGTGGACACCTTTCTTGACAAAGAAGGGATTTCACACGAGTTCTCGGTTACGTACACACCTCAACAAAATGGAGTTGTTGAGAGGAAGAACCGGACGCTCATCGAAATGGCAAGAATGATGCTTGATGAAAACAAGACGCCGAAGCACTTTTGGGCAGAAGCGGTTGAGACAGCTTGTCACGCAACAAATCGCTTATATCTTCACAAGCTACTCGGCAAGACGGCATACGAGCTTCTCACCGGTAACAAACCCCAAGTTGGATACTTTCGAGTATTCGGCTCAAAGTGCTACATTCTTGATAAGCATCGTCGTTCAAAGTTTGCTCCTAAATCTCATGAAGGTTTTCTACTTGGTTATGGCTCAAACTCTCACACTTACCGTGTCTAAAACAATTTCACCCGAAAGGTTGAAGAGACGGTAGATGTGAATTTTGATGAATCTAATGGCTCGCAAGTAGAGCAATTTCCAGTTGATGTAGGAGACAAAGACCCTTCAGAAGCAATCCAAGACTTGTCCATTGGCAAAATTCGTCCAACGAAGGTGAAGGAGAGTACTTTATCCGTCCAAGTGGAAGCTTCTACTTCACGACAAGGTGAACCAAGAATCGACACGGAAGCATCCACAAGTGGGACACACCAAGATGAAGAAGACAAGGAAATGCATCAAGACGAACATCAACAACCTCTTTCTCCACCACGACAAGAGAACGACGACGTCAACAATGAAGAAGACCAAGAAGAAGAACAAGATGAAGAAGATGTTCAACGAAGACCCAAGCAAAAGCTCTCACGAGTTCGAGCAAGAATTGCCAAAGATCATCCCGTCGAGCAAATCCTCAATGATATACAAACCGGGAGAATCACTCGCTCAAAAACTCGTTTAGCTAACTTTTGTGAAAACTATTCATTCATCTCTAGCATTGAACCTATGAAGGTTGAAGAAGCATTGGAAGATCCGGATTGGATAAACGCTATGCATGAAGAGCTACACAATTTTGAGAGAAACCAAGTTTGGACATTGGTTGAGAAGCCCGACAACAACCACAACATCATTGGTACCAAATGGGTGTTTCTCAACAAGCAAGATGAAGATGGACAAGTGGTTCGCAACAAAGCACGTCTCGTCGCCCAAGGGTACACACAAGTCGAAGGTATGGACTATGGTGAGACATATGCTCCCGTTGCTAGACTTGAGTCCATTCGCATCTTACTTGCCTATGCTAATCACCATAATATCACCTTGTACCAAATGGACATTAAAAGTGCTTTTCTAAATGGTGAAATAGAGGAGGAAGTTTATGTCAAACAACCTCCCGGCTTTATCAATCCTAAGAAACCAAATCATGTTTACAAACTTCACAAAGCTCTTTATGGTCTTAAACAAGCTCCTAGAGCATGGTATAAATGCTTGACCAAGTTCCTTATTACAAGTGGTTTTGAAATTGGTAAAATTGATTCTACTCTTTTTACTAAAAGGGTTAATGGAGAACTATTTGTATGCCAAATTTATGTCGATGATATCATATTTGGTTCAACTAACCCTCTCTTTAGTGAAAAGTTTGGAAAGCTAATGTCAGAGAAGTTTGAGATGTCTATGATGAGTGAACTCAAATTCTTTCTCGGTTTGCAAATAAAGCAAACTAAGGAAGGTACATTTGTCTCTCAAACGAAGTACACCAAGGACTTATTCAAGAAGTTCAATATGCAAGAATGCAAAGGTATGTCTACACCCATTCCTACTAGTGGACATAATGATTTGACCAAAGATGGTGAACCGGTTGATCAAAAGGTTTATCGCTCTATGATTGGTTCATTGTTATACCTATGTGCTTCACGTCCCGATATTATGCTAAGTGTGTGCATGTGTGCATGATATCAAGCTGCTCCTAAAGAATGTCATCTTAAGGCTGCGAAAAGGATAGTGAGATATTTAATCCAAACACCAAATTTTGGCATTTGGTATCCTAAGAGGTCTTCTTTTGATCTTGTTGTCTACTCCGACTCGGATTATGCCGGAAACAAGGTTGATAGAAAGTCCACTTCGGGTACTTGTCAATTTCTTGGTAGATCTCTTGTGTCTTGGTCTTCCAATAAACAAAACTCGGTATCCTTATCCACCGCCGAAGCGGAATACATTGCCGCTGGTTCATGTTGTGCTCAATTACTTTGGATGACCCAAACTCTTAAAGATTATGGGATTTATGTGAAACATGTTCCACTGCTTTGTGATAATGAAAGTGCTATCAAAATTGGTCATAATCCTGTACAACATTCTCGAACTAAGCATATTGAAGTTCGTCATCATTTCATTCGAGATCATGTTGCTAAGGGTGACATTAATCTTAAGCACGTTCGCACCGATAAGCAATTAGCAGATATATTTACTAAACCTCTTGATGAGAAAGTGTTTTGGAGGTTGAGAGGAGAATTGAACATCATTGATGCTTCGAACTTGGAGTAGAAACTCCATTGGATACATGCAAGACATGAGCTTATGACTAATCCATGATATATCTCTTATGATAACTATCTTATGTCTTGGATATATTTGCACCTTGCATGTTGTCTAACCCATGTAGGTGCTTGGTTGAATCTAATTCCATGAGATTGCGACTCACTCACATCTTGAGCAATCTCTACATCACCAAGACTCTACACAATGGTGGTTCAAGACAAGGAAGCACAAAACCATTCAAACATATCCTTTGACAAATTCTATGTTGAGCTTCATGATTGTCATTTTTGGATACACAAGTGCTCTTCCTTGCAAGAACTAACCCATGTAGGTAGATGAACTCAAACTCCAAGTGGTGCTCCCAACTCTTGATGAGCTACATCAACCTTGAGCACCCACACAAGTTCAACTACATGAGCAAGAACCACACCACCACCCAAGGTATGTTATTCCATCTTAGAGAAGCTTTACTCCAAGACATGAGTCAAAGCAACTCAACAAGGTGTGAATACATCAAGATGCTTAAACGAAAAATGGTAACCCCATTTTGAGCTTAACGATGAGTATGACCTATGATCAAGTGTTCTCACTTGACTCCTAAGTCAATATACTCTAACATAGGTGACTATGTCACCGCCCAACTCTAGATGAAGTTCTCTTGTGTTCTTTTCTGTGTTATTGCATTTGTCTCATGCATGTTTATTTTCTTTCTCTTTTTCAAAAAAAAATTCATCTAGATCTTTCAGTTTCTTCTCTTTTCTTTCTGTTTATGTTCTGCATTTTCTGCATTTAATTCCTTGCAAATCCTTCAGGTAATTCATTGCAAATCTTTGTGAGATCCTACATGTCTAGTGAGCTGAGGTGGCAAGTGTTTTTCTCTGTGTGAACTCGGTTTCACCGACTTGTAATTTTCGGTCCAACCGAATCTTTTCGGTGCCACCGAAACATACCACTCGGTGCCACCGACTTCGCAACAGGAAAAACAGTTTGCCACTTGTTCTATATTTCTTCTGATCCAGCTCTACTCAATGAATCTTGTCCTCTACAAGCATCACAGTTTTATCCATTGCTTTGTGCTGAGTCTCAAGGACCAAACCTATATGACGGATTCCAGAAATCCCTTCTTGGAAATTGATGTCAAAGGGGGAGAGAGAGATCACATCAAAGCTTGTAGGAGAGAGAGATCACATCAAGGGAGAGAAAAAGTCTCAAGGACCAAACCTACAAGAGAGAAAGTATTAAGGGAGAGAGAGAGACTTCCAGGGGGAGAGAATACTCAAGGATCCCAGATGTCCCAGATGCTTGATGCTTGATGTTCAAGAGGAGAGATGTCACATGTCTTTTTAGGGGGAAAGATATGTTCATTTGTATCTTTCAGCTCTGATTTTTTGTTCCCTATCTTCTCCCAATATCCCATGTAAGATTCAGGGGGAGCAAGACACCTAAGGGAAAGAAATCAGTCAAATTCATTGCATATCTTTATTCTTGGGGACATGTTGAATCCAATGTGGTACCTTGTACTCACTCTCTACATGTCATCCCAGTCCTGGTATTCTTGTGGTTTCTTTTGTTTGCTCTGGCTAGTGGATGTACCTGTGTTATCTAACTTTGTTTGTGCAGGTTCATTCCATCCTAAGCCAGCTCAAGACCACAAGGTAAGTATATGCATCAAAATCATGAGTATGAGATGTTCTTGCTTATGTACATACTGTTTGCAAGAAGGACTCATGAGCATGAAGGTATTTTCCTTGATAATCTTTTGCTCTGATGCATATGGCCAAGATACATGTAACACATTGCCTACTCTGTCATGGTTATGCTCTCACATGCCTCTATGTTTCATATTTACATGAGTGCATACATGTAGGGGGAGCCTATGCTTGTTACATGTCCTTCCAAAGCTTTACTTGCTGTTCTTTATATCTTTATCTAAAGCTTTGATGTATGTTGCCATCAATTACCAAAAAGGGGGAGATTGAAAGCACAAGTGCTCCCTAGGTGGTTTTGATAATTGATGACAACATATCTCTTGTTGGACTAACATTTCTATCTAGCATGTTTCAGATAAGTTCAACAATGGAGTGGCATGGACTAAAGGTTGTGGGAATTCCTTCAAGCTGCTAAGGACAAAGGATTGGCTAAAGCTTCAAGCTCAAGACTCTTCATTTTACATTTTAGTGATCCAAGATCACATTGAGTCCATAGGAAAAGCCAATACTATCAAGGAGGGATGAGGTGTTGCTTAATGAGCCTCTTGCTTCATGTGCTTAATGATATGCTCCAAAATCCTCAGCTACTTTCCCACTTCCACATATGACCTAAACCCAAAGCCAAACTCGGTCCTACCGATTCTTTCTATCCGGCGCCACCGAGTTTCACTTGTCATAAGCCACTGCCAAACCCTAGCAATTTGGTTCTATCGATAGGGATCTCAGTCTCACCGAGATGGGATTGCAAACTCTCTGTTTCCCTTTCGTAACTTTTCGGTCTCACCGAAAGAGCGAATCGGTCCCACCGAGATTGCAATGTAAACTCTATGTTTCCCTTTTGTAACTTTTCGGTCTCACCGAAAGAGCAAATCGGTCCCACCGAGTTTGCCTGACCAACTCTCTGGTTAGCTAATTACCAAACTCGGTCTCACCAAGTTTGTGTAATCGGTCTCACCAATATTACGTTATGCCCAAACCCTAACCATATCGGTCCTACCGAGTTGCATGTCAGTCCCACCAAAAATCTCTAACGGTCACTAGGTTTACCTTTTCGGTCCGACCGAGTTTGTTGATTCGGTCCCACCGAGATTGGAAAACTGTGTGTAATGGTTGGATTTTGTGTGGAGGCTATATATACCCCTCCACCTCCTCTTCATTCGTGGAGAGAGCCATCAGAACACATACACAATTCCAACTCATATGTTCTGAGAGAGAACCACCTACTCATGTGTTGAGACCAAGATATTCCATTCCTACCATATGAATCTTGATCTCTAGCCTTCCCCAAGTTGCTTTCCACTCAAATCTTCTTTCCACAAAATCCAAATCCTATGAGAGAGAGTTGAGTGTTGGGGAGACTATCATTTGAAGCACAAGAGCAAGGAGTTCATCACCTACACACCATTTGTTACTTCTTGGAGAGTGGTGTCTCCTAGATTGGCTAGGTGTTACTTGGGAGCCTCCGACAAGATTGTGGAGTTGAACCAAGGAGTTTGTAAGGGCAAGGAGATCGCCTACTTCATGAAGATCTACCGCTAGTGAGGCAAGTCCTTCGTGGGAGATGGCCATGGTGGGATAGACAAGGTTGCTTCTTCGTGGACCCTTCGTGGGTGGTTGCTTCTTCGTGGACCCTTCGTGGGTGGAGCCCTCCGTGGACTCGCGCAACCATTACCCTTCGTGGGTGGAGCCCTCCGTGGACTCGCGCAACCGTTACCCTTCGTGGGTTGAAGTCTCCATCAACGTGGATGTAGGATAGCACCACCTATCCGAACCACGGGAAAAACATCCGTGTCTCCAATTGCGTTTGAATTCTCCAAACCCTTCCCCTTACATTCTTGCAAGTTGCATGCTTTACATTCCGCTGCTCATATACTCTTTGCATGCTTGCTTGATATGTATTGTGTATGTTGAAATTGTGCCTAAAACTCCACTCAAACCAAAAAGGCCTAAAAATTGCAACTTTAGCACTAAGTGTCTAATCACCCCCCCTCTAGACACATCTACTTCTAGATCCTACACTTCTTCCTCCAATGGCCCAAACCAAACCACCCCGCCGGCTCCGCCTGCTCCCGCCTCCCATGGCTGGCTGCGCCTCCACCGCCCTACCATACGTACCTCCAACGTTGGCTAGTCCCTCCCTCTATTCCCCCACACGTCCTGTTATTCTCTGGCGATGTCAGCCCCAACACGCACCCGCGCCCGAACCAGTCAACCCTCGTACTCCCCTCCGCCTGTGACTGGACCGGCGCATCTTCAACGGCTCCTGTTCGTTCTGTCCTCCGCCTCGCCGTCGTCCTCCGCCTTGCGGCCTTGGTTCACTCGCCGTGTGTGGTGCGCCGCCCTCTTGCGTTGTCAACGTCGTCAACAACCGGGAGGAACAAGGAGATGACTGTACGTGGAGAGGATGACAGTAGGGACCCACCAGCGTCATGGCAGTACGCAAGCAAGTGCCTCTATAGTACAAGCCCAAGAATATGGTTCCTCCTAATTGGTTGGACATCTGGGGCTCACGCCATTGTCAACGTAGAATAAACGAGAGAATTACACTACGAGCGGCTGACACCAGGGACCCAGCAAGTCACGCAGTTTTTTTTGAGGAACAAGCAGTTGTTATTTATACTAGTTTTAGCGACGGATCAGGGTAACAACGGGGCTGTGCGGGGGCTGTGGCCCGTCTAGCCAGGGTTCTATTTAAGTTTACCACATCATGAGCTCAGTTGTGTTTTTTTTTCTGAAAATGGCTAGCCCAGTTCTATTTTTTAAAAGAAATACCCAAACAAGGCCTACTTGCTTTATCGGCCCTGCTGGGCTGCAAATCTTTCGAGACGAGGAGAGTTTCATTTGGTTTGCCCAGAAATGGGTTGTACATTTTTAAAACACATCAAACCAGGAATTAGTTTCAATTTTTTTCATTACAAGATCTTAAATTCCATTGATTTTTATGCATGGACAATTATTTGGATTTTATATTGATATAAATTATTTTTCAAAATAGTTTGAATGTGAATCGATATTTCTGGATTAAAAACAGTTGACCGCACGAAAATATGCAAAATTTCATATACTTTTTAACCGTGGCCACAATATGCGGTGTGATGCTAACAAAAAGAAGATGGGCTCCAAAAAGTCTTACGAATTAGCAAATGGGCTGTACATTATTAGAAATAATGGCAGATGGGCTGTATGCTGTTTTCCACAGATTTGAGGCTGACTTGTGCGCCTACTACAGGTTGACGCGTATGCTTTCATAAAAAAAAGGTTGACGCACACGCAATGCCCTGTCAACTTAGTCAACACACGAGAGCAGTGACTGTTGGATGTCCATCCAACGGCTGTCGTGCTTCTTCAATCTCTGCTATTCATGCTCAAGCCGCTCAAACAAGCGCCGACGGGACTGTCTGCTCCCTCCTCCCGCGGCCGGCTATGCTGCCGCGCAGGCCTCACGGCCCCACCGTACTCCCATCGCTGGCCTAGCCATCCCTCTACTCACCCACACCTGCTGTTATTCTCCGGCGACGGCAGACGAACCAGTAAACCCTCGTACTCCTCCGCATGGGAAAAAACTGCCGAGTATTCCCTGGCTCCGTGTCGTTCCCTTCCTAGGCCTCGCCGTCGTCCACCGCCCTGGTGCTCTCGGCGCGGCCTGGTCAACATGGTCAATGAACGACATCCGTCGGAACTGGACTGTACGTGGAGAGGCTGACAGCTGGGTCCAGGGCCGCACGCAAGGAAATGCCTCCTTATTATGTGCAAAATAATGATTCCTCCACCTGACAGCTAGGACCCACAGGAAGGGCCTCTGTATTTCGTGAAAAAAACGTTCCCCCCGCTGACAGGTCGGACCCACCAGCTATATCTTTGCACATAAGGAAGTGCCTCCTTATTACGCCCAAAAAATGAATACCCCCTGCTAGCTGGGACCCACCATATTGTTGGGCTGACTTGTGGGCCTACTAAGTTGACAGGGACGGAGAGCTTTGTCAACTTAGTCAATACTCCAGTGACCGTATGATGTCCATCCAACGGCCATAGTGCTTCTTCAACCTCTGGTCTTCTTGCTCCAGCCGCCCAAAGCAGCGCCGGTCGTGCCGCCTGCTCCTGCCTCCCGTGGCCGGCTGTGCTACCGCGGAGGCCTCACCGCCCCCATACTACACCCACCACTGGCCAGGCCATCCCTCCACTCACCCACACCCCCTATTATTCTTCGGCAACGGCAGCCTCACACCGCAGCCGAACCAGTGAACGCTCCTACTCCTCTCTGCGTGGGCATCCACTGCCGCGTCTTGCACAGCTCCGCATCGTCCCCTTCCTAGGCCTCGCCGTCGTCCACCGCCGTGGTGCTCTCGGCGCGGCGTGGTCAATGTGGTCAATGACCGACTTCCATCGGAAGAGTACTATATGTGGAGAGGCTGACAGCTGGGTCCATGGCAGCCGCAAGGAAGTGCCTCCTTATTATGTGGAAAATAATTATTCCTCCACCTGACAGCAGGGACCCACTGGACAGGCCACCAGTATTTTGCAAAAAAAAAATCATTTCCCCCTGACTGCTGGGACCCACCGGACGGGCCACCGTATTTCGCAAAAAAATGGTCCTCCCGCTGTCAGCTCGGACCCACCGGAAGTGCCTCCTTATTACGCACAAAAAAATGAATACTCCTCTGGCTAGCTGGGACCCACCTTGTTGGGAGGCTGCCTTGTGGGCCAACTAAGTTGACGGGGACGAAGGGCTTTGTCAACTTAGTCAATATGAACGATTCTAGCACCAGTGACCGTACGATGTCCATCCAACGGCCGTAGTGCTTCTTCAACCTCTGGTCTTCTTGCTCTAGCCGCCCAAAGCAGCGCCGGTCGTGACGCATGCTCCTGCCTCCCGTGGCCGGCTGTGCTGCCGCAGAGGCCTCGCCGCCCCCTACTATTCCCACCGCTAGCCAGGCTCTGCGGCGACGGCAGCCTCACACCATAGCCGAACCAGTGAACCCTCGTAGTCCTCTCCGCGCGGGCTTCCACTGCCGCGTCGTCCCCTTCCTAGGCCTCGTCGTCGTCCACCACCGTGGTGCTCTCCATGCGGCGTGGTCAATGTGGTCAAGGAACGACTTCCATCGGAAGAGTACTGTACGTGGAGAGGCTGACAGCTGGGTCCACAGCCACAACCCAGTTTTTTTGTGATTTGCCAAGTAAGTCGCTTTGTCAGGCCTGTTTGGCTGCAATTCTTTCAAGACGGGGAGAGCTTTCATTCGGCTGGCCGAGAAAATGGCCTATTAGTAATGAGAAATGGGTTGTACATTTTTAAAACACATCAAACCGGCAATTAGTTTCAAATATATTTTTTTCATTTCAAGATTTAAATTACATTAATTTTTATGCGTGGAGAATTTGTTGGATTTTATATTGATATACATTTATTTTTAAAATCAGTTTGAATGTGAGTCAAAATTTCAGGATTAAAAACAGTTCGGACCGCACCGAAATATGCAAAATTTCGTATAATTTTTTAACAGTTGCCACAATATGGGCTGTAATGCTAACAAAAATAATACGGACTCCAAAAAAAACCTTAAGAATTAGCAAATGGGTTGTAAATTATTAGAAATAATGACAGATGGGTTGTATGCTGTTTTCCACAGATTTGAGGCTTTCCTAAAAAAAAGGTTGATGCACAAGCACTGACTGTTGGATGTCCATCCAACGGCCGTCGTGCTTCTTCAATCTCTGCTCTTCCTGCTCCAGCCGCTCAAACAAGCGCCAGGGGGACTGCCTGCTCCCTCCTCCTCGCGGCCGGCTGTGCTGCCGCGCAGGCCTCACCGCCCGACCATACTCCCATCGCTGGCCTAGTCATCCCTCTACTCACCCACACCTGATGTTATTCTCCGGCGACGGCAGACGAACCAGCAAACCCTCGTACAGTCGTACTCCCCTCCGCGTGGGAAACAACTGCCGAGTCTTCCCTGCCTCTGTGTCGTCCCCTTCCTAGGCCTCGTCGTCGTCCACCGCCCTAGTGCTCTCGGCGTGGCCTGGTCAATGTGGTCAATGACTGACATGCATCTGAACTAGACTTTTACGTGGAGAGGCCGACAGCCGGGTCCACGGCCGCATGCAAGGAAATGCCTCCTTATTACGCACAAAATAATGATTCCTCCACCTGACATCAGGGACCCACCGAAAGGGCCTCTGTATTTTGCAAAAAAAACATTACCTCCGCTGACAGCTCGGACCCACCAGCTATATCTTCGCACACAAGGAAGTGCCTCCTTATTACGCACAAAAAAATGAATACTCCCCTTGTTAGCTGGGACCCAGTATAGTGGCAGGCTGACTTGTGGGCCTACTAAGTTGACGGGGACGGAGGGCTTTGTCAACTTAGTCAATATGCACGATTCTAGCTCCAGTGATCGTACGATGTCCATCCAACGGCCGTAGTGCTTCTTCAACCTCTAGTCTTCTTGCTCCAGCCGCCCGAACCAGCGCCGGTCGTGCCTCGTGCTCCTGCCTCCCGTGGCCGGCTGCGATGCGGCGGAGGCCTCACCACCCCCTACTACTCCCACCGCTGGCCAGGCCATCCCTCTAGTCACCCACACCCCATGTTATTCTGCGCCGATGGCAGCCTCACACCGTAGCAAACCAGTGAACCCTCGTACTCCTCTACGCGTGGGCATCCACTGTCGTGTCTTCCCCGGCTCCGCGTCGTCCCCTTCCTAGGCCTCGCCTTCGTCCACCGCCCTGGTGCTCTCGGCGCGGCGTGGTCAACGTGGTCATGGAACGGCTTCCATCGGACGTGGATTGTACGTGGAGAGGCCGACAGCTGGGTCCACGGCCGCAGCAAGGAAGTGCCTCCTTATTACGTGCAAAAGAATTATTCCTCCACCTGACAGCGGGACCCACCGGGCGGGCCACCGTATTTCGCCCCCCTGACTACTGGGACCCACCAGCTACATCTTTGCAGGCAAGGAAGTGCCTGACAGTCGGGACCCACCTGGTCGAAGCGTACGTAGCATTGTCATTCTTGTCGGGAACATGTACGTACATATTGGTCGATGTAGAGGCGCGCACGTGTTGTAGTAGAGGCGTGCACGTGTCTTAGTAGAGGCGCGCACGTAGCATGTACACGTACGTAAAGCGGCCAGGGTGCAAGAAAGAAAATACGACCACGTATGTGTACATACGGGCGGGGTCTCGAACGCCTACTCGCGCATACGTACGGCCAGGGCTCGTGTACATTGCTGGGTCGGAACGGAGAAACGGCGTCGTCGTCGTGTTCATGGGGAGGCAACGGAATGCGTCGTGTTCATGGGGAGGCAACGGATTGCGTCGTGTTCATCGGGAGGGCTTGGACGGAACAGGCGATGGAAACGAGGTCTGGCGTACCACAGAACGGAGGAAACAGCCTTGTGTTCGACCGGCCACGTTCATAACGGGATCCTGTTCATCGGGAGGGGTCTGGCGTACCGCAAAACGGAGGAAACGGACCTCCTACGGTCGATACGGGGGTCCTGTTGATCGGGAGGGGTGTTGCGTACCGCAAAACGGACGAAACGGACTTGTGTTGGAGCGCTACGGTTGAAACAGGGGTCCTATTCATCGGGAGGGGTGTGGCGTACCGCAAAACGGGACTCCTCGGGATACTGTTCATCTCCACCGTCGGCCCCCTCCAGCCTCCACGAGCTACTGTTCATCCACCATCGACCTCCTCCAGCGTCCACCTGCGACTGTTGATCCACGGGCTCCTGTTCATCCAGCCTCCACCGCGCGCTACTCCACCAGCTACTGTTCAACCAGCCCTCTCCACGGGCTCCTGTTCAACCACCCCTCCACGGACTACTGTTCATCCTGCCCTCCACCATCTACTGTTCATCCTGCCCTCCACCATCTACTGTTCATCCTGCCCTCCACTATCTACTGTTCATCCTGCCCTCCACTATCTACTGTTCATCCTACCCTCCACGGGGTGGTCCTGTTCATCCAGCCCTCCACGGGGTCCTGTTCATCCAGCCCCAACCGGCTCAATCGATCGGGTCCTGTTCATCCAGAGGCAACACCACGGGGTCCTGTTCATCCACCCCCACCGGGAACTGTTCATCCAACCCCCCCCCCCGCAACACTCACTGTTCATCCAGAGGCAGTATCGATCGGCTTCAGTTAGCAGCAGTAGCGAAGGAATCGCTCGATCGGGTTCAGTTAACAGCCATCGATCGATCGCTCCGGTTCAGTAACGCATAGCCTGCGGTGCAATCACTCGGGTTCAGTTAGAGCCCAACGCCTCGCTCGGGTCAGTTAGAGACAACGCCTCGCACACACGCGCATACGTGTACGAGAGAAACGCGCATCGCTCGGCCCCCGACCTCCCACCGTAACCGGGAACTCCCTGAAATTTTCCTCCCCCTCGCTTCTACCATGGTTTTTTCCGTCATGGACAGCCCAAAGAATGTCATGCAGCTGCGTCTCCGGCCCGCCCAGGATGAAAAGCCCATTTTCTATCATGATTTTTTGTCATAGAAGTAGGAGCCCACCACAATGATGATACCGGGTTTTGTCACAATTATCGTCATAGAAGTGTCATATGTATGACAGAAAAAAAAATTGTTCGGCCCAAAATGTCACGGATGTGTCTTTTTTTGTAGTGTGAGCCATCGTGACAAAGCAAGCAATCCAACACATGAGCACACAAAAGGTAAACGAAAAATACGAATGAAAGAGGGGCGAAGAAAAGGCGAATCTTTTCGAAAATCATTTTAGAAGTGGGGGAGAGGAAAACGAGAGGCGAATGGCGAATAATATAATGCGAGAGATGAGAGTTTATGATGGGTACTTGGTATGTCTTGGCTTGGTGTAGATCTCCTCGGCAACGGTTATAGAAATCCTTCTTGCTACCACTTTAGCTTGTGTTGTTTTGTCCCTTGAAGAGGAAAGGGTGATGCAGGAAAGTAGAGTAAGTATTTCCCTCAGTTTTGAGAACCAAGGTATCAATCAAGTAGGAGACTACGCAACAAGCCACTGAATACTTGCACAAACAAACACCAACTTGCAACCAACACGACAAAGGGGTTGTCAATCCCTTCACGGTTATTCGCAAAGTGAGATCTAATAGAGATGGATAAATGGTAAAGTAATATTTTTGGTATTTTTGGTTTATGGAACGGCAAGTAAAAGATTGCAAATTAAGGGAACGGCGACAAAAATTGGCAAGTTGACGGGAAACTAATATGATGTAAAATAGACACGGGGCCATAGGTTTCACTAGAGGCTTCTCTCAAGATAGAAGTTATTACGATGGGTGAACAAATTACTGCCAAGCAATTGATGGAAAAGCGCAAAGTTATGACGTTATCTAAGGCAATGATCATGAATATAGGCATCACGTCTGTGTCAAGTAGACCGAAACGATTCTGCATCTACTACTATTACTCCACACATCGACCGACTCATGCCTGCATCTAGAGTATTAAGTTCCTTAGAACAGAGTAACGCATTAAGTTAGATGACATGATGTAGTGGGATTAACTCAAGCAATATGATGAAAACCCCATCTTGTTATCCTCGTTGGCAACAATACAATACGTGGCGGTTCCCCTTTTGTCAGTAGATCGAGCATCGCAAGATTGAACCCAAAGCTAAGCACTTCTCCCATTGCAAGATAAAACAATCTAGTTGGCCAAACCAAATCGACAGTTCAAAGAGACTTGCAAAGATATCAAACCATGCATAAAAGAATCTAGAGAAGATTCAAATAATATTCATAAATAAGCTGATCATAAATCCGCAATTCATCGGATCTCGGAAAACACACCACAAAAGAGTATTACATCGAATAGATCTCCAAGAACATTGAGGAGAACTCTGTATTGAGAAACAAAGAGAGAGAAGAATCCATCTAGCTACTAGCTATGGACCCCGTAGGTCTGAAGTAAACTACTCACTCTTCATCGGAGAGGCAATGGTGTTGATGTAGAAGCCCTCCATGATCGATTCCCCCTCCGGCAGGATGTCAGAAAAGGCCCCAAGATGGGATCTCACGGGTATAGAAGGTTGCGGCAGTGGAAAAGTGATTTCTTGGTTCCCCTAGATGTTTTTGGGGTATAAGAATATATATAGGAGGAACAATTAGGTCGGGTGAGCTACCAGGGGCCCACAAGGTCGGGAGCGCGCCCTCCACCCTTGTGGCCGCCTCAAGGCTCCTCTGACTTGCACTCCAAGTCTCCTGGGTGTCTTCTGGTCCAAGAAAAATCATCGCAAAGTTTTATTCCATTTGATATTCCTTTTTTGCGAAACTCTAAAACAAGAAAAAAAACAGAAACTGGCACTAGGCTCTAGGTTAATAGGTTAGTCCCAAAAATCATATAAAATAGCATATTAATGCATATAAAACATCCAAAACGGATAATATAAAAGCATGAAACAATAAAAAATTATAGATATATTGGAGACGTATCAATGACAAATTGTTTCCTATGAAACTTCTGTAGTGACGGTGTTTCATATATCAGACCATGGTTTCTTATGCACTCCAAGAACTTGTCACAATGCAGGTGCTCTGACATTAGAACTGATAAGTATTTTATCATGTGTCAAACTGCGCAATTTTTGTGTCATAAACTGATAAGTGTTTTATCGTGTGTCAAATGTAGGTGCTCTAACATTAGAACTATTTTTCTTTATCTGAAGACAACGTGTTTAGTTGTTGGGTGCATTTCAGTTCATTGGCCATTGAGAAGATTTCCCCTAGACCGGGAAAGGTATGTGACATTGTCATCCCTTTGACATGGTCACTAAGGAAAGTTAAATTTTGTGACTACTACATTGGAGAAAACTACTGCTCTTAATTATATTTTTACACAATGCAATGTATGCAGAATGTTCTTTGTGTTCGACTACCTCATGTGATGTCATTTTTCTCTGCCTAGTATTGACACAATGGTCTTATTTTGTTTATTTGGGAAAATCACTGCTCTTAGTTTTGTACTTAGATGTTAGAAAATCACTAGCTTTTCATTTACTATTGAGCTATCTAGGCTCCTATCTATTGGTTCTCTGATGTGTTATTATTTCTTTAGTTGTTTCTATTATGTCAAACACTTCTTGGTGATTTTTATTATTAATTTTGTTACTTATTGTATATAGTAGTGATGCATTCTAAGAGGGATAAAACAAGTAAGATTTCTTGCAGGAACAAGAAGAAGACGTTGAACTATTCTTCCTTTCGCCCCTTGCTTTATATTCTTGCCATACGAGGAAACGCAATCAGTACACACATCATCTTTATTCGGCGCTGGAATGGTTTAAGGTAATACTAGAAGAGCATGCGAGTTGGTCGAGGGTTGAGTTGAGGATGGGACTGTGATTTTAGGTCTATATCTTGGATTATCCTAAAATATAGCATCTATTGGAGGGTATGTTAATTGTTACCGTTGAGGAGCACCTGGAAATGTTTATGTACATGATTTCGCACAATTCTAGCAATGAAGATCTACAAAAGATACTTCCAACACATCACTAAAACAACGTGTAGGAAGATAAACAAACTTTTCGACTTAATCCAACTCTAGCCCAAAGATATATAAAGATTCCAAGTATGCTCCAGCCCCACTCAAAGATCATGTCCAACACTCACTATTGGCCTTAGTTTTAGGTGAACCACTACACACACATCTCCACATTGATGCAATTTTCCAAAGCTTCTCCATATAGATTTCTAAAACTACCAAGGTGTGTTGTTTTTTTTTCAATGTGTAGAATTGCATTGGTGCTATAGATGGAAAATGTACCCCATCACTATTGCTAAAGATAAGGTCACCCTTTTAGGAATAGAAAATGGACCCTCTCACAAAACATCGTGGTTGCATGTGAATTGATCTTAATTTCACATTTATTTCATGTGGGTGGGAAGGATCTGCATCATATGCAAGAGTTCTTCGGTGTGTTATTAGCAAGGGGTTTCATGTGCTAATTGGAAAAATTTATCCCATAGATGCTAGATATGCAAGCACTCCTTATTTTCTTGCCCCTATCGAGGATTTCAGTGTCACCTTAGTGAATTTAGGAGGCGGCTCTCATCTCATGTGTGCTATCTGACCATAAGGACTTATTCAACCATCGCCTTGCAATTCTCTGGAACCATGGCTGCATGTGATGTATTCCATAACACCATTAGAGCTCAGAGTGGTGATGAGGCAAGGTTGGATCCCCAACCACCATTAATTTTACTAGCAACATATGTTGATGTTCTAGAGGGTGATGATGTCAACCAACTTCATCATGATTAGTCAAACAATGGAAATACTCTTAGAGATCAGATTGCAATGCAAATGTGGGATAACTATTAGTTGCGCATGAATTTATTTTGTAATTTTATTTACTTTTCACCTTTTTTGTGTAAAGTAGTGGTAGGGAGAAATTTAACTGGTACCCATTGTTAGTTCAGTAATGTAGCTATGGCAGCAGCTAGGTCATCTTGGGATCATGCATATGAGCAAGGTCTTGCAGATACATTGCTTGACCACAACAATCCCTTTTGTATAGGTCAAAATGGGTGGATGGCTGAAGGCTGGAATAACACTACAAATAAATCCAATTAGAAGTTTCCACTAGCACATTTCACAAAGCAACAAATATGAGAGAAGCAGAAGGATTTAAAAGGAAACTATATGGCTATGTGAGATGCTAGGAAGCAGAGTGGAACATCATGGGATGATAAACTTTGCATGACCATTGACTATAAAGGGTTTCCCCCATTTTATATTATAAAGCAACCACACAGAAAACAAGAGAAAGAAATAGAAACAAATGTCGACACCGGTAGCTTGAAGAAACAAAGAAGACCGGCAAGCGCTGCTCCCCCCGGAGATTTCCCACCACGCGCCAAGTGATAACCCGCAAGTATAGGGGATCACAACAGTTTTTGAGGGTAAAGTATTCAACCCAAATTTATTGATTCGACACAAGGGGAGCCAAAGAATACTCTCAAGTATTAGCAGCTGAGTTGTCAATTCAACCACACCTGGAAACTTAATATCTGCAGCAAAATGTTTAGTAGCAAAGTAATATGATAGTAGTGGTAACGGTAGCAAAAGGTAACAATAGTAAAAGTAATGTTTTTGGTATTTTGTAGTGATGATAGCAATAGCAACGGGAAAGTAAATAAGCGAAGAACAATATATGGAAAGCTCGTAGGCAATGGATCGGTGATAGAGAATTATGCCAGATGCGGTTCATCATGTAACAGTCATAACCTAGGGTGACACAGAACTAGCTCCAGTTCATTAATATAATGTAGGCATGTATTCCGAATATAGCCATACGTGCTTATGGAAAATAACTTGCATGACATCTTTTGTCCTACCCTCCCGTGGCAGCGGGGTCCTTACGAAAACTAAGGGATATTAAGGCCTCCTTTTAATAGAGAACCGGAACAAAGCATTAACACATAGTGAATACATGAACTCCTCAAACTACGATCATCACCGGTAAGTATCCCGATTATTGTCACTTCGGGGTTAACGGATCATAACACATAATAGGTGACTATAGACTTGCAAGATAGGATCAAGAACACTCATATATTGATGAAAACATAATAGGTTCAGATCTGAAATCATGGCACTCGGGCCCTAGTGACAAGCATTAAGCATAGCAAAGTCATAGCAACATCAATCTCAGAATATAGTGGACACTAGGGATCAAACCCTAACAAAACTAAGTCGATTACATGATAGATCTCATCCAACCCATCACCGTCCAGCAAGCCTACGATGTAATTACTCACGCACGGCGGTGAGCATCATGAAATTGGTGATGGAGGATGGTTGATGATGACGATGGCGGCGGATTCCCCTCTTCGGAGCCCCGAACGGACTCCAGATCAGCCCTCCCGAGAGGTTTTAGGGCTTGGCGGCGGCTTCGTATAGTAAAATGCCATGATTTCTTCTCTCTGATTTTTTTCTCCCCGAAACTCAATATATGGAGGTGGAGTTGGAGTCGGAGAGGCAACAGGGTGCCCACGAGGTAGGGGGGCGCGCCCCCACCCTCGTGGCAAGGTGGTGGGCCCCCTGGCCTTCATCTTTTGCAGGTATTTTTCTTATTTTCTGAAAAGTGGCTCCGTGAAGTTTCAGGTCATTCCGAGAACGTTTGCTCCTGCACATAAATAACACCATGGCAATTCTGCTGAAAAAGCGTCAGTCTGGGTTAGTTCCATTCAAATCATGCAAGTTAGAGTCCAAAACAAGGGCAACGGTGTTTGGAAAAGTAGATACGTTGGAGACGTATCAACTCCCCCAAGCTTAAACCTTTGCTTGTCCTCAAGCAATTCAGTTGATAAACTGAAAGTGATAAAGAAAAACTTTTACAAACTCTGTTTGCTCTTGTTGTTATAAATATGTAAAGCCAGCATTCAAGTTTTCAGCAAAGATTATAACTAACCACATTCACAATAACACATAGATCTCAAGTTTACTCATATCAATAGCATAATCAACTAGCGAGCCATAATAATAAATCTCGGATGACAACACTTTCAAAACAATCATAATATGATATAACAAGGTGGTATCTCGCTAGCCCTTTCTGAGACCGCAAAACATAAATGCAGAGCACCTTTAAAGACCAAGGATTGACTAGACATTGTAGTTCATGGTAAAAGATATCTGGGCCTAACAAGCACCGCCGGTCGGGCCCCCGCACTACCAACGGCATCGTCGCCGCGCCTAAGGCACCCCGAGGCCCTCGGGAACCACCCCAACGAGCCAGATCACCACCGGGAGGAGACCCGCGCCCCTGCCGTGTGCCCGGGGAAAGACCAGTCCGCCGCCACAAGCACAACGCGGTCAAGGCCCCGGCGGACTATGGCGACAGCAGCAGGGGAAGAGGATGGGGAGGGGCTGGAAGAGAAGGGGTCTAGGGTTCGCTCGTCGCTGGGGGAGAGTGAGCGAACAAAGGAGGATCTCAGGCTGGAATCGTCTGAATCTGCATGATCATTGTTAGACTAGTAATATGGAATGAACTTAACAACGTTAGCTCTTTTCTTCTTATAAACTTTGTGCAACTCAGTAATCCTAACCATACACTATTGGTGCATTCAATACCACTATCCAAGGGTATATAAATTATGTTCAAAGCCATTCATGCGCTTCAAGGCCTTGGCTCGACAAGAAGGTGAGCTTTATGTATCATATGTGCCCTATATATTTTTTATCTTAGCATTGCTTGGAACTGATATTCTCAAGATTGTATAGACATTGTATCATATGAGCAATATTTATCACAATTTGATTGATTTTGACTTGAAGTTCACTTGGCTTGTTGAACTATATGGTTGTAAACAGACCACAAACATAGTAGTGAAAAATAATAATTTAATGATCAGTAAGTAGTATTGACATCAAGCATGTATAGTTGCATATGTTTAGTTAGGAACCTGTGAGCTTTTATCATCACGAGTTCATCGACCCTGCATATTAAATCCTCTTTTTTATTGCTTTTATTATTATATTACCTGTTGATATGGAGTGTTATTTTGTTTGGTCCCGACCAAGAGTGAGGTGAACCATACTTTTTGTCCTTCTAGTGGATTTTGATGGAGTGCTACTTGAGTTGGTGTAGATGAATCTCATGTTCATGTTTGCGGGACTCTTGTTTGTCCTTCCTTTCAACTAGTATGCCGATATGATTCTATTTTTGGAGCAAGACATGTTGCTTCAGGAGACTTAAACTTTGTATCAATTCTGTAAGTGGGTCTAACAAGTGATTTCATTTCTCCTATCAATTCCTCCATTAATGATTTAAACCCATTCCACTCTACTAATTGCATTGATGGTTTTTCCTCTTCTGATATGCAAGGCCAAGGGGCATTGAGAAGAGATCAAGTTGAAGCCGGAACATGTCACAACCCGATTTTTTCAAAATTTAGGATGTGCATTTAGAAGCAATACATCCATGCTTTCATTTCATATTTGGTTATTAAAAAATCAAACATGACCAATTCTTAAACCCTAAGTCAATTTAGAGTTTAACTAATGGCCATGAGGATTTTCTATGAATAAAAGTTTTATCAAAATTGCATATGGGCAGGAGATAAATTTCCTAATATAAAATTTGCCCCGTTTCACTTCAGTGATAAAAAGTTTGAAAATAGTTTAAATTTGTGCAACTTAAACTATATGTAAAACCTGGGTTAAAATAGAAAAATAGAAAAAGAAACATTACAAAAAGGCCCAATAGGAACTGACCAAATAGTTTGTCAAAGACCCCAAAGGAAATGTTCACCTAGTCACAAATATTCAAAATTGATTTTAGAGCAAGTTTATTGTTTGAATAAAATTCAAATTTCAAATTCGAAATGAATTTACAAACAAAAAGAGAGAAGAAAAAGGAAAGAATAAAAAAGAGAAGCCCAGCCAAACAGCTAGGCCAACCACGGCCTAGTGATAACCCACAAGTATAGGGAATCGTTTGTAGCCTTCTTCGATAAATAAGAGTGTCGAACCCAACGAGGAGCTAAAGGCAGAACAAATATTCCCTCAAGTTCTATTGACCACCAATACTACTCTACACACACTTAACATTTGCTTTACCTAAAACAAGTATGAAACTTTTTACAAGAATAAAACTACGAATACTTTGTGAGAATAAAACTAGGAATAACTTGCAAGGTAATAAAAGTGGACAGCTTTTGTCAACAAGAAAGTCATTTGTCCCTAGGCAATCGATAACTAGACCAGTAATCATTCTTGCAATTTTATATGAGGGGGAGGCATGGGCTAACATACTTTCTCTACTTGGATCATTTAGATACATTAAAACTGAGCACTAATCGAGCCCTCTTAGGCCATCAGCATTTTGACCATCGGATCTACAATTCTCGGCATTTCTGGCCGTTGGATGCAACTTCAATCCCGCTGAGAGAGCTACACGGGCTAGGCAGATCCCTAAACAAATTGGAGGTTGTCCGATCCCCCTCCTCTCACGCGTGGGCTGCTCCTGGGCTTACTATGCATGGGCCGCTATTCTCGAAACAAAATCGGAGCCCTCTCGTTTCTTGACAACGACCTCGGCCTCGACCACCCCCGATCTCTCCTCCCTCGCTTGCCAACGACACAGGTTGCACCGCCACCACTGTCCTTCCCTTTAGCTCGCAGCTCCTCGTGCCTCAGTCCTTGGACGCCCTCTCATTTTCCTGTCTTTTCTCTCGTGACGGAGACGAGTTCCACCTCAGGCCGGTTGTGGCTCCACACCATGGGAGCCAGTACCTGATTTTTCCTACACAACATCTGGAGTCCTTGGCCATGCTGCCACACGGTCCATCCTTGCCCGAGCACCCGGTCAGAGGTACGCTGATGGACACGTTCCTTCGTCTGCACCAACAAGTTTAATATACGTTAACTTGTTTATTTATAGATCATATATGGATGGCAATAGAATATGATCAATAGCTTTCAGGAAATCTAAATCTGAAGTTGTCAAACTTGAGTGCAATCTTATTCTCATTTGCTTTTCTTGTTTAGGACTGAAGCTGACTAGGTGGCAACTGAATGTGCTTACATTTTCAGAGCAGCTGTTCTCAGGTCTTATCACAGTGCCAATCAATAGTGAGCACTTGCTAATGTGAATGAGAATCCTTCAAGTTCTGTTGAGTTCATGTGATTTCTTAACCAACTCATCCCTGCTAAAACGCCCTAGACTAATTGCTTAACTTTTTTTGTTTTAGAGGTGGCATCGGACAAGGGGTTGTTCATGTTATCATAAAGTGCCACAAGAATTACAGCCCAATAGAAACAAAATTTGTTTCCTATTTACCCAAAGTGCAATTACACTACAACAGCTTCTCCGAGGTATACAAATAATTTCATCTCCCATAAACCCTGCTTAATCTATCAATCTCAGGCTGTCAACGTTTCCATCCATTCTATCTGGACTTCTAGACGTTTCTGACACTTGGATCTACTTCCAATCCCTTGTGGGCTTGGGTGCTGAACACCGGGTGCTATACAAGCTGGGCTAATGCTCGCACAACAAAATCTACGGTCTGTTATTTAGGTGTATGGGTCAACTGTTCCATGTATGCCTCGCTGACCTGGCAATTCTATGCCTTTTCCGATACGGGTGAGAGGGTCACCTCACAAGCAGCAAATAGTTGCCGGAAATCGAGGAGGTAAATACCCGATGTTACAAGATTTTAATGGAAACTGGTCGACATGTGCCACTTGTCGGCGACGGCTAATTGCAGGCACATCCATTGGTGCTCTTTATTTACTCCACACGCGTCCATATAGTCTCATCTGACCTTTGGTTCCTTCTCATATAGAGCTCTCGGATCGACAGCTGAAGGTACAAGATGGTGTCCATTCAACAAGGGGTGGTAGTTTGATCCATGGCGCCGCTGCACATTCAGCTCCATCTCCATCTGTCTCAGCTGACGACCAGCCCTTCTTCCTATCCGTCAACCTCCATGAATATTTTAGATTGTCGTATTGTGATTCGAGATTCTATCCATTAGTGGAGAGATGATTTGTTTAAGATGAAAGGATATCCCCATCTTTCAAGTAAGCTATCTTAGTTTGTTTGAGATCTGATCTCCCTATTGATACGTCCATTTTGCATCATGTTTTCTTACTGTTATTTATAATGTTTTTATCCATAATAATGCTTTTTGGAGTAATTCTAGTGCCTTTTCTCTCATAATTTACAAGGTACACACAAAGAGGGAGAATTCTGGCACCTGGAAATCTGGACCTAGAAAAGCTACGTCAGGCTACCTATTCTGCACAACTCCAAACAAGCTGAAACTTCACGAATATTGGAGCAAATAACTACCAGAGGGGGCCCACCAGGTGGGCACAGCCCACCTAGGCGCGCTTGGGAGCCCAGGCGCGCCCTTGTGGGTTGTGCTCACCCAGGCCCACCTTCGGTGCCCATCTTCTGGTATATAGGTCATTTTTACCTAGAAAAAAAATAAGGAGAGGACTTTCGGGACGGAGCGCCGCCATCTCGAGGTGGAACTTGGGTAGGAGCACTTTTGCCCTTCGGCGGAGCGATTCCGCCGGGGGAACTTCCCTCTCGGAGGGGGAAATCATCGTCATCATCATCACCAACAACTCTCCCATCTTGGGGAGGGCAATCTCCATCAACATCTTCAACAACACCATCTCATCTCAAACCCTAGTTCATCTCTTGTGTTCAATCTTGTTACCGGAACTATAGATTGGTGCTTGTGGGTGACTAGTAGTGTTGATTACATCTTGTAGTTGATTACTATATGGTTTATTTGGTGGAAGATTATATGTTCAGATTCAGTATGATATTTAATACCCCTATGATCTTGAGCATGATTATTATTTGTGAGTAGTTACTTTTGTTCTTGAGGTCACGAGAGAAATCATGTTGCAAGTAATCATGTGAACTTGATATGTGTTTGATATTTTGATAGTATGTATGTTGTGATTCCCTTAGTGGTGTCATGTGAACGTCGACTACATGACACTTCACCATATTTGAGCCTAAGGGTATGCATTATGGAGTAGCAATTAGATCATGGGTTGCGAGAGTGACAGAAGCTTAAACCCCAGTTTATGCGCTATTTCATAAGGGACCGATTGGATCCAAAAGTTTAATGCTATGGTTAGAATTTATTCTTAATACTTTTCTCATAGTTGCGGATGCTTGTGGGAGGGTTAATCATAAGTAGGACATTTGTTCAAGTAAGAAAAGCACCTAAGCACCGGTCCACCCACATATCAAATTATCAAAGTACCAAACACGAATTAAACCAACATGATGAAAGTGACTAGATGAAATTCCCGTGTACCCTCAAGAATGCTTTGCTTATCATAAGAGACCGTTTTGGCCTGTCCTTTGTCTCAAAAGGATTGGGCTACCTTGCTGCACTTTTGTTACTATTATTGTTACTTGCTCGTTACAAATTATCTTGCTATCAAACTACTCTGCTACTTACAATTTCAGCACTTGCAGACATTACCTTGCTGAAAATCACTTGTCATTTCCTTCTGCTCCTCGTTGGGTTCGACACTCTTACTTATCGAAAAGAGCTAAAATTGATCCCCTATGCTTGTGGTTCATCAAGGCTATTTTCTGGCACCATTGTCGGGGAGTGAAGCGCCTTTGGTAAGTGGAATTTGGTAAGGAAACATTTATATAGTGTGCTCAAATTTATTGTCACTTGTTACTATGGAAAACAATCCTTTGAGGGGTTTGTTTGGGGTATCTTCACCTCGACCGGAACCACAATTAGCTACCCCTCAATCTACTGCACCTACTGAAAATATTGAATATGAAATTCCTTCGGGTATGATAGAACAACCGCTAGTTAAACCTTATGCAGGACATGGAACCGAACATCCTGATATGCACTTGATATATGTAGGACAACTTTGTGGATTGTTCAAGCTTGCAGGTTTAACCGGAGATGAAGTTATGAAAAAGGTTTTCCCTTTATCTTTGAAGGGAAAATCATTGGCATGCTATACTCTATGCGATGATATTGGATCTTGGAATTGGAATCGTTTGAAATTGGAGTTCCACCAAAAAATTATCCTATGCATCTAGTTCATCGTGATCGGAATTATATATATAATTTTTGGCCTCGTGAAGGAGTAAGAATCGCTCTAGCTTGGGGGAGGCTTAAGTCAATGTTATATTCATGCCCCAATCACGATCTCTCAAGATAAATTATTATCCAGAACTTTTATGCTCGGCTTTCTCGTAATGATCAAACCATGCTTGATACTTCTTGTGCTAGTTCTTTTATGAAGAAGACTATTGAATTCCAGTGGGATCTTTTGGAAATAATTAAATGCAACTCTAAAGATTGGGAACTCAATGAAGGTAAAGAGTCAGGTATCAAAATTAAATATGATTGTGTTAAATCTTTTATGGATATCGATGTTTTTCACAAGTTTAGCACTAAATATGGACTTGACTCTGAGATAGTAGCCTCCTTTTGTGAATCATTTGCTACTCATGTTGATCTCCCTAAAGAGAAATGGTTTAAATATCACCCACCTATTAAAGAATAAATTAAAGAACCAGTACCGGTTAAAGAAGAAACTCTACTTTACAATGTTGATCCAGTTGTTCCTTCTGCTTATATTGAGAAACCACCTTTCCTTGTTAGGATAAAGGAACATGCTAAAGTTTCAACAGTGGTTAACAAAAGCTATATTAGAGCACCTAAACCTGATGACCAAATTAAAGTAGAACCTAGTATTGCTATGGTTAAATATCTCTTGGAAGAAGATATGGATGGGCATGTTATTTACTTATGTGAAGAAGCTGCTAGAATTGCCAAACCTGAAAGGATAAACATAGACTTGTTGTGGGCATGCCCGTTATCTCAGTTAAAATAGGAGATCACTATTATCATTGTTTATGTGACATAGGTGCTAGTGTGAGTGCTATTCCTTACACCCTATATCAAGAAATTATGAAAGATATAGCACCTGCAGAGATAGAAGACATAGATGTTACTATTAAACTTGCTAATAGAGGCACTATATCACCAATTGGGATTGTTAGAGATGTTGAAGTCTTGTGTGGGAAAATAAAATACCCTATTGATTTTCTTGTTCTTGGTTCCCCACAAGATGATTATTGTCCCATTATATTTCGTAGACCTTTCTTGAACACCATTAATGCTAACATAGATTGTAAGAAACAAACTGTCGGTGTTAGTTTTGGTCTCATGAGTTTAATTTTTCCAAGTTTAGTAGAAAGCATCATGAAAAAGAATTGCCCAGTAACGATGAATTAATTGGTCTTGCTTCTATTGCTGTACCACCTACTGATCCTTTAGAACAATATTTGCTAGACCATGAAAATGGTTTACATATGCATGAAAGAAATGAAATAGATAAGATTTTCTTTGAACGGCGTCCTCTGCTTAAACACAATTTGCCTGAAGAAGGACCTCCTACAGTTTCAATAGGAGATATATCCTGTTATTATTATTGCTAACCTTTCAGAACATTAAGAAGAAAGATTATTGAAAGTTCCAAGGATGAATCGGGCTGCTATTGGATATACTCTTGATGATTTAAAGGGCATTAGTCCCACTCTATGTCAGCACAAAATTAATATGGAACCTGATGCTAAACCCATTGTAGATCACCAACGTCGGTTAAATCCAAAAATGAAGGAAGTGGTAAGAACAGAAATCTTAAAGCTTCGGGAAGTGGGTATAATTTATCCTATAGCTGATAGTAGATGGGTAAGCCATGTTCATTGTGTCGCTAAGAAGGGAGGTATAACTGTTGTTCCTAATGATAAGAATGAACTTATTCCACAAAGAATTGTTACAGGCTATAGGATGGTAATAGATTTTAGAAAATTAAACAAAGCAACTAGAAAAGATCATTACCCTCTGCCTTTTATTGATCAAATGCTTGAAAGATTATCTAAGCACACACATTTTTGCTTCCTTGATGGATATTCTGGTTTTTCACAAATACCTGTTTCTCAACCTGATCAAAAAAAGACCACTTTTACTTGTCCCTTTGGAACTTATGCTTATAGACGTATGCCTTTCGGTTTATGTAATGCATCTGCTACCTTTCAAAGATGTATGACTGCTATATTCTCTGGATTTTGTGAAATGATTGTTGAGGTTTTCATGGATGACTTCTCTGTTTATGGGAAGTCTTTTGATGATTGTTTAAGCAATCTTGAGAGAATTTTGCAGAGATGTGAACAAACAAATCTTGTCTTGAATTGGGAGAAGTTCCACTTCATGGTTAATGAAGGCATTGTCTTGGGTCATAAAATTTCTGAAAGAGGTATTGAAGTGGGAAAAGCTAAGGTTGATGCAATTGAGAAAATGCCATGTCCTAAAGTTATAAAAGGTATTCATAGTTTCTTAGGTCATGCTGGTTTCTATAGGAGATTTATTAAAGACTTCTCTAAAATTTCTAGGCCTCTTACTAGTCTTTTGCAAAAGGATATTCCTTTTGTTTTTGATGATGATTGTTTAGAAGCCTTTGAAACACTCAAGAAAGCCTTAATTTCTGCACCTATTGTTCAACCACCTGATTGGAACTTGCCTTTTGAAATTATGTGTGATGCTAGTGATTATGCTATTGGTGTTGTTCTAGGACAAAAAGTTGATGAGAAACTAAATGTTATTCATTATGCTAGTAAAACACTAGACAGTGCTCAACGAAATTATGCTACTACTGAAAAAGAATTCTTAGCCGTGGTGTTTGCTTGTGATAAATTTAGACCTTATATTGTTGATTCCAAAGACTGTGATCCCGTCTTGGGATGGCAATGCTAGAATCACAACATTCTGGTGGCCCTCGGGGCATCCCACTCGCCTGGCTTCACGATAACTTTCGTATTTTATCTAGCTTCACCGATTCTGAGACGAGAAAAAGACATCTGTTTGCGTATTTGTTGTGGCTCCTCGGGGCTCTGTTTCCAAATTCACATGGGAACGTAGTTCTCACTGGTCTCATCTACATTGCAGAGAATATGGTAGCTGAATCTTTGCCTGAGTAGCCAAAATACAGCTTCGGTTCTGCCATGCTATGTCATACATATAGAGGCTTGTGTGATGCCACACAAAAAACTTCTTTCGCACAAAAAGCTTCTTTACTTTGTGTCGCCTATGAGTTTCTACAGTTGTGGTCCTGGCCTATAGGACGACCTCATATACTAAATCCCGTACACCCATACGACTTTAGCAAGGGCAGCAGTGCAACTATGGCCACCGGGTGGACAAAGGCACAGAAACGATGGTCTCCAGATATTGCGAAAAATTGTTACCCTATATACTACCAGCAGTTTGAGATAACTGATGAGTTAGAAGTCACATGGAACCCGTGGACTCAAGACCAGATACAAATGGTCTTTGATATTCGACCCGTCACAGCAGGCACCTTGAGCGATAGTGCATTATGGCTGACTCGCTGCAACTTATTGTTCATGTGGTGTGTTGAGCCTTACAACCCAGAGCGTGTAATGAGACAGTTCGGTCTCTATCAAGGGATTCCACCACCTTTTCCAAGACATATCGATGAGGAAACCACAAGTAAGATGTGACCTCCCTAAATAGATAGTGTCATTTTTAATTTACTAAACTCACACTTCGTTACACAATTTGCAGGCTAACCAATATGGGCTGGGGTTGGAGTTTATACGTTTGGAGCGAACACAACATTCAATGGGTACACAAGTGGGAAAATGAAGGGCTAGCAGATATAGTGCATCAACATAGGTACATTTTATTTACATTATTTTATTATGATGACCATACGATGCGTGAAGATGCTTTGCTTTCATCACAATAGTTTATGTAATTATTTAATTTTGCAGACCGTATGATGAAAGTACAGATCAAGCGTACAAGCAGTGGTACTGCATCAACACACGTACTAGCCTGGCCAGTCAACCAGCTACGATACCAACACATCTCACACAGGAGGAGCAGACGCAGAGACATATTGAGCTGCATGCAACTTACTATCGTGACCAGCTGGTAATCACTTGTAACTCTTTTAGGTCCATCATTTCATAATCATTTCAACCAAATAACATCCAAACATTGTTTAGCTTGAAAGTTGCAACGAAGTAGGGCAGATGGCTGCGGAAAGCATGCCAGCCCGGGGCCCAGCTCGCAAGTCATTCCAGAAACGTTTTGAAGAATACATGGCAACAAAGTTTAGATGCAGTAGAGGCGACGACGTTGTCACTGGAGCGTACAACATGTCGGTAGCGAGGTCAGCCAGACTGAGTGCGGCACCGTCGTCCAGACCGAGCGAGGCGCGTATGAGCCATGGGCAGTGGGGGGAGGGTCCGAGTACTAGAATGACATTGCCACGACATGACTCATCTCTGCCACTACATCGCTCTTCTTCGGTGCAGCTTCGTTAGGGGTGGACATCTCAGGACCATGGCACGGGCTTGGATTCGATGCCCGAGTAGACTCTTTCGTCAAACCCATATGCGTACACATGATATGACGCATACACCCAAGGTGAGGGATCTCAGTCGTATCTCTCCATGCAAGGGATCTCCATGCCTGAGGAGACTCGTGTACCAGATTTAAACCAGTACCACGTACAACGGCCAGACAGTACAGCCGAGGGATCTGATCAGGTAGTCATGTTTACATTTTAATGCATTTACAATGATATCATATATTATCCTCTAACTGTTTCTTTATAATGTTTCTATGTGCAGGACATACCTGATGTTAATTGGGACGATGAGGACACCCAATGTGGCCTCAACACACGCATCCGGGGATCATCACACGATCATGGTGGCATGGTTACATCATTAGTTACAGAGTTCTTTGGAGGGGACATTATTGGCCCATCTTTTATCCCCGAGGAGTCACAACCACACGCCTACAATTACGCTTCAGGTTCGCAACAAGGATTCCAGACTCCACCACCTACGCAGGAGTCGCAGACACATGAAGCCGAAGTGGAGTACAGTCGTGGTCTTCATGTAACTCAGCCACCTAATCGCTTGTCGCTTTCCGGTCCTAACGAAAGGCCAGGTGGTCGTTGTCGACTAGGGTGATTCATCTATCCACGTGTGTGACCCATTGTATCTACATATGTCAGTATTAGACTTTCTGATTTAAACATCTATGTATGCTGAAATAAAAATGCACCAGTCAGAAACAATGTTTCCCGCCTATATCTCCCAGCACACTATCCCGCTTCACTCTTCGGCTTATGTTAGGCCGAAATGATTTTTTTTTATTTTGGCTGATGAATATTGTGCAACCAGCCCATCTTAGACATTGACAAAATATATTTTCACGCAACCCTTTCCCCTCAATATTTTCCCGCCAACTCTTTCCCTCCATATGTCCCCGCCACCCGTTTCCCGCCAACCCCTTCCCGCCATATCTTCCCGCCACTCGTTTCCCGCCATATGTTCCAGCCGTAACGCGGTCATTCTTTCCTGCCATTTTCTCCTCTCTACCTATAAACCCCCCTTCAGACGGAGGTGGATAAGCATTCCAGTGTAGTGTAGTCGAGATGTCCCATTATCCTTTCCATCATAGTTTTCACCCTGGGATGAGCAGGACTCTTCTGAGGCTAGCTACCGATTTCAGGATGGACAATAGGATAGTTCCATGGGACGAACTCACCGGTAGTGACACCATAATGAATGAGTTGGCTCACGAATTACGTAGGTCTGGGTGGCCTAAAAGGACCTATGAGCTGGTACGTAAAGAACTACTTAGGTTGCATGCAAGGTGAAAAAAGGTAGTGGATCCGAAGAGTGAAACTTTCACAAGGACTGCAGCAAAGCATCCATTTTTATGGACTAACGACAGCGAGGACGAATATGATATCTTCATGTTGTCGCTTCCGGGTTCTGCATCGTCAAAGGGCAAGAGTTCTGCATCATCCAAGGGTAAGAGTACTGCATCCTCGAAGGGTGAGAGTTCTGCATCGTCCAAGGGAAAGAGTACTGCATCCTCGAAGGGCAAGAGTTCTGCATCATCCAAGGGTAAGAGTTCTGCATCCTCAAAGGGCAAGAGTTCTACATCGACGGAGGATGACGATGATGCCTTCATGTAGTTTTTAAGTTGTATTCCAATTCTATCGTTTAATTCAGATGTACTTGCATTATTAGTATGTACTCTCTTATTGTAGGGCATTATGTTCTATCTGAATTTCATTTTGTAGTTGTTGCACGATGTTCGATAATTAGTGGAGGGAAAGAAAATGCCACTAATTTATTCCAAAACTATATTTTTTCATTACGACACGGTACAACTAAAAATAAGATACATTGTACTATTAAACTGCAGAAATTAAGATACAAATGATTGCGAAATTTAAAATAATACCACGGGAATCTACTAAGTACAACATGGATATTTTCCTTTTCCGTCGCTAGCTTCTTCTGCTGCCTTGGCCTCACGAGCCCTTTCTTTCTTTCTCTGTCTCTCCACCTCACGAGCCTCCTTTCGCTATCGTTCCTACTCCTCCATGCGACGAGCCTCTTCCTGGTTTTTCTTTCCTAAATCCTGAAAAAAACTGTGTTGCTCCGCATAGTATTCTTTTAACTCTCTCTCTTGCTCTGCTTTCTCCTCAGGTTCCGCCTTCTCGCGTCGCTCTTCCGCATAGAAACTATTCCATGCTCGGCGACTTCTTTCACGAATCTCGGTCACTGCCCAAGCTGGCATCTCCGTGTCAATCCAACTATAGTACATGCATAGAGGCGGAGGAGACTACAACAAGAAACAAGAATGTTATTAAACAATCAATCAAAATACCAACAATATCTATTCGTGACGGTTAAAGCATACCGGAGGCTTGTCGTACTCTGAAATAGCTACGGGTGGATCTTCCTCATAATTGGCGCACATGAAAACTTCATGCCCAACCAATCTGAAAAATCCATCACCTCCTTCACCTTGCAAAGATCGCCACACCAACACCGCAGGACTGCCACTCCCGGAGGCAAACTTGCATTCTTCATTTTCCTCGGCCTAATGCTTTGATCGGAGCAAGGCAAACTCATACCGATGGAAAAAAAGGCGGACACACTTTGCGCAGTGGTGATTTCAAGGGTGGCTGGACAACGGAAGACAAGAGCCTCAGTGCCTTGTTTTATAGGTTCGGACGACAAATGATGGCGAGAAAATAGGCACGAACAGACGAATTGTTAGATGAGAAATACACGTAATTCAAACAGTGCAGAGGAGCACCGTAGAGTGTCGGCACAAGGCGTCAAAATGCACCTAGCGCACAACATCATATTCCCGCCCGTGGAAATGAGCGTCGTCGCGTGGGAATCCTTGCCGTCTGCCACAACACAGGCTGTCGGGCCGCATGCGTGGGAATCGTCGTGTGAAAATCAATCACCGCAGTCTGCAATAGGGACATTGTCACGCGTGCAGCAGCAACAGAGGTACCGCCTACAGGTTCCCATCCGTTGAGGCAACAGAAGCAAAAGCCGGAGTGATTCTCGGGCAGCAGTAGGGCATCAGCATGGAAAAAGCAACCAGTGTCGACACAAGGGGTCAAAATCCATAGATTCCCGCCCGTGATAATCAGCATTGCACGGGAATCAGCGTCGTCTAAGTCCTTGTCGCACGTGCAGCACAAACAGCAGTGCCGCCTCCTACGATGGTGGCGTGGCCCACCTGCTAGGCCCCCTCGTGCAGCAGGCCATGTCGGCCAGGGAGCGGCAGGGCCAGCACTGGCCGCCTCGTCCGGTGGCGGTGTGGCCCACATCGCCTGGCCCGTTCCTTCTCGGCTGTTGGCACTGTAAGAAACCATTCTGCCCCACACGGCCACCTCCTACCGTGGCAGCAGGGCCCGCCGCCTCCTGGCGTGGCGGCAGGTGCCACGTGTCACCTGACGCACCTGCCTCCATGGATCAGGGGGTCCTTTTTGTCAATTGCGTCTGGAGGGGGTCTTTTCTGGCAAATCCACCGGGCAGAGGGTCTCTTTCGACAAAAAATCACTCCATTGAGGGGGAGAAAGTTGGTTTTGACGGTAGCAAGATTGTTGATGTAGATTGCCGTCATGATCCTTGCCCCGGCGGCACTCCAGCGCCACCGGGAGAGAGGGGGAGAGAACCCCGCCTCCTTCTTCTTCTTCTTTGGCCTCTCCCTAGATGGGAGGAGAGTTCCCCCTTTGGTCCATGGCCTCCATGGCGGCAGAGGGGCAAGAGCCCCTCTGAGATTGGATCTCCCTCCATCCTCTTCCGTTTCGCGTTCCCCATATCTGGCTGAAAACCTTTTCTTATATTCCGGGAGATCCGTAACTTCGATTGAGCTGAAATTTTAACACAATTTTTTCTGGATATAAGCTTCCTTGCCCCCGAAGTAGAGACCCAACCGGCATCCGAGGAGGGCACAACCCACCAGGGTGCGCCCGGTCCCTGGGGCGTGCCCTGGTGTCTTGCGGGGGTTGTGGTCCCCCATTTGTGTTGATTCCAAGTCCCAAAAATCACATATATTCCAAAATAATTCTTCGTGAATTTTTATCGTGTTTGGACTTCGTTTGATATGGATTTTATGCGAAACAAAAAAATGCAAAAAATAGGAACTGGCACTAGGCACTGGATCAATAGGTTAGTCCAATAAATCATATAAAATGTTGCCAAAAGTATGTTAAAGTTGTATAATATTGTCATGTAACAATCAAAAATTATAGATACGACGGAGACGTATCACCTAGCTAGACGACCGAGCTAGGTAGCCCACGCACGCGCTCTTTTCTCTCCCTCTCACTTATAGGCGGGACCCACCTGCCAAGGTCATCATCGACCTGCCACAACCACCGCCCGACACACACGCCCACGTCGTGCACAAACCAAAGCAGGTTCATGATATCTACTCGCGTTCTCTGTGCGACCCAATGCTACTTGAGCTTGCGTTGGTTTTTCCCTTGAAGAGGAAAGGGTGATGCAGAAAAGTAGATAAGTATTTCCCTCAGTTAGAGAACCAAGGTATCAATCCAGTAGGAGACAACACACAAATCACCAATACCTGCACAAACAATCAAACAACTTGCACCCAACACGATAAAGGGGTTGTCAATCCCTTCACGGTTACTTGCAAAAGTGAGATCTGATTGAGATAGATGAAACTAAAAAAAGATAAGTTAAATATTTTTGGGTTTTTTGGTTTGTAGATCGGAAAGTAAAAGATTGCAAAATAGTAAATCGGAAACTAAATGGAAAATAGTAGGTCAGAAACTTATACGATGGAAAATAGACCCGGGGGCCATAGGTTTCACTAGAGGCTTCTCTCAAGATAGCAAATAACATGGTGGGTGAACAAATTACTGTCGAGCAATTGATAGAAAAGTGCAAAGTTATGACGATATCTAAGGAAATTATTATGAAATATAGGCATCACGTCCGTGTCAAGTAGACCGAAGCAATTCTGCATCTACTACTATTACTCCACACATCGACCGACTCCGGCCTGCATCTAGAGTATTAAGTTCATGAAGAATAGAGTAACGCATTAAGTAAGATGACATGATGTAGAGGAATAAACTCAAGCAATATGATGTAAACCCCATCTTTTTATCCTCGATGGCAACAATACAATACGTGCCTTGCTGCCCTACTGTCACTGGGAAAGGACACTTCAAGATTGAACCCAAAGCTAAGCACTTCTCCCATTGCAAGAAAAACCAATCTAGTTGGCCAAAACAAACCAATAGTTCGAAGAGAATTACAAAGATATCAAATCATGCATAAAAGAATTCAAAGAAGATTCAAATAATATTCATAGATAAGCTGATCATAAATCCACAATTCATCAGATCTCGACAAACACACCGCAAAAGAAGATTACATCGGATAGATCTCCAAGAACATCGAGGAGAACATGGTATTGAGAATCAAATAGAGAGAGAAGAAGCCATCTAGCTACTAGCTATGGACCCGTAGGTCTGTGGTAAACTACTCACGCTTCATCGGAAAGGGCGATAGAGTTGATGTAGAAGCCCACCATGATCGAATCCCCCTTTGGCAAGATGCCGGAAAAGGCCCCTAGATGGGATCTCACGGGAACATAAGGTTGCGGCGGTGGAAAATTGTTTTCGTGGATGCCTCTGGTGGTTTGGGAATATATGTGAAAATATAGGACGAAGAATTAGGTCAGGGCAGTCATGAGGGGCCCACAAGGCAGGGGCGCGCCCTCCCCCCTTGTGGCCGCCTCGTGGCTCTTCCGACTTGATCTCCAAGTCTCCTGGGTGTCTTCTGGTCCAAGAAAAATCATCGCAAAGGTTTTATTCCGTTTGGACTCCGTTTGGTATTCCTTTTCTGTGAAACTCAAAAACAAGGAAAAAACATAAACTGGCACTGGGCTCTAGGTTAATATGTTAGTCCCAAAAATAATATGAAATAGCATATTAATGCATATAAAACATCCAAAACAGATAATATAATAGCAGGGAACAATAAAAAATTATAGATACATTGGAGACGTATCACGCATCCCCAAGCTTAATTCCTTCTCGTCCTCGAGTAGGTAAATGATAAAAACAGAATTTTTGATGTGGAATGCTACCTAACATATTTATCCATGTAATTTTTATTTATTGTGGCATGAATGTTCAGATCCATAAGAATCAAAACAAAAGTTTAATATTGACATAAAAACAATAATACTTCAAGCATAATAACAAGGCAATTATGTCTTCTCAAAATAACATGGCCAAAGAAAGCTTATCCCTACAAAATCATATAGTCTGGATATGCTCCATCTTCATCACACAAAATATTCAAATCATGCACATCCCCGATGACAAGCCAAGCAATTGTTTCATACTTTTGATGTTCTCAAACTTTTTCAACTTCCACGCAATACATGAGCGTGAGCCATGGACATAGCACTATAGGTGGAATAGAATATGGTGGTTGTGGAGAAGACAAAACGAAGGAGATAGTATCACATCAACTAGGCGTATCAACGGGCTATGGAGATGCCCATCAATAGATATCATTGTGAGTGTGTAGGGATTACCATGCAACGGATACACTAGAGCTATAAGTTTATGAAAGCTCAAAAAGAAACTAAGTGGGTGTGCATTCAACTCACTTGCTCACGAAGACCTAGTGCAATTTGAGGAAGCCCATCATTGGAATATACAGGCCAAGTTCTATAATGAAAAATTCCCACTAGTATATGAAAGTGACAACATAGGAGACTCTCTATCATGAAGATCATGGTGCTACTTTGAAGCACAAGTGTGGTAAAAGGATAGTAACATTGCCCCTTCTCTCTTTTCTCTCCTTTTTTTTATTTTGGGCCTTCTCTTTTTTTCTTCCGGAGTCCCATCCCGACTTGTGGGGGAATCATAGTCTCCATCATCCTTTCCTCACATGGGACAATGCTCTAATACTGAAGATCAACGCACTTTTATTTACTTACAACTCAAGAATTACAACTCAATACTTAGAACAAAATATGACTCAATATGAATGCCTCTGGTGGTGTACCAGGATGTGCAATGAATCAAGAGTGACATGTATGAAAGAATTATGAATGGTGGCTTTGCCACAAATACGATGTCAACTACATGATCATGTAAAGCAATATGACAATAATGAAGCATGTTGATGTCTACTACACAACTTTATTCTTGTAGACACATGTTGGGCCTCCAAGTGTAGAGTTTTGTAGGACAATAGCAATTTTCCCTCAAGTGGATGACCTAAGGTTTATCAATCCCTGGGAGGCGTAAGATGAAGATAGTCTCTCTAAAACAACCCCGCAACCAAATACAAGAAATCTCTTGTGTCCCCAACACACCTAGTACAATGGCAAATTGTATAGGTGCACTAGTTCGGCAAAGAGATGGTCATAAAAGCGTAATATGGATGGTATAAATATATTTGTATAATCCGAATAAATAAAAACAGCAAGGTAGTGAATAGTAAACGGGCACAAAAATGGTATTGCAATGCTTAAAAATGAGGCCTAGGGTCCGTACTTTTGCTAGTGCAATCTCTCAACAGTGCTAATATAATTGGATCATATAACCATCCCTCAACGTGCAACGAAGAATAACTCCAAAGTTCCTATCTAGCGGAGAGCATAAGAAGAAATCGTTTGTAGGGTACGAAACCACCTCGAAGCTATTCTTTCCGATTGATCTATCCAAGAGTTCATACTAAAATAACACCAAATAATTTCATATTCGTAATACTCAATCCAACACAAAGAACCTCAAAGAGTGCCCCAAGATTTCTACCGAAGAAACAAAAGATGAGAACGTGCATCAATCCTATGCATAGATTACCCCAATGTCACCGCGGGAATCCGCTAGTTGAATGCCAAAACACATATCAAGTGAATCAATATGATACCCCATTGTCATCGCGAGTATTCCTATGCAAGACATATATCAAGTGCTCTCAAATCCATAAAAGTATTCAATCTAATAACAACGAAATCTCAAAGGGAAAAACTCAAATTATCACAACAATATAGAGAGGGGGAAACACCATATGATCCGACTATATTAACAAAGCCTGCGATACATCAAGATCATGACATCTCAAGAACACGAGAGAGAAAGAGAGATTAAACACATAGCTACTGGTACAAACCCTCAACCCCGAGGTTGGACTACTCCCTCATCATCATGGTGGCCGCCGGGATGATGAAGATGGCCACCGGTGATGATTCCCCCTCTAGCAGAGTGCCGAGACGGGGTCTAGATTGGTTTTCGGTGGCTACAGAGCCTTGCGGTGGCGGAACTTCTAATCTAGGGTTATTTCTGATGGTTTCTCTATTTATAGGATTTTTTGGCGTTGGTTTCACGCGAAGATGGGCCTCGAGGTGAGCACAACCCACCGGGGCAATCCAGGCCCACCAGGCGCGCCCTGATGGGTTGTGCCCTCCTCGTGGCTCTTTTGGCCCTCCCACGAAGCTTCGGGGGTCTCTTTTGTTCCAAAAAAACGTCAAAAAGTTTCAGCTCATTTGGAGAACTTTCATTTCTGCACAAAAAACAACACCACGGTAGTTCTGCTGAAAATAGCGTCAGTCCGTGTTAGTTCCATGCAAATCATGCCAAAACCATATAAAATTGTTGTAAACATGGCATGAATACTTCATAAATTATAGATACGTTGGAGACGTATCAGCGTCCCCAAGCTTAATTCCTACTCGTCCTCGAGTAGGTAAATGATACACTACACAAAAAATACACTTCCATGATGATACGTGTTTGTCACAGTAGGTCGCTTTTTTGTCAGGCATGTACATCCATGACAAATTTATGACAGAATCAAGATAGCCATACATGTGCTATCGTAGAAGTGTTCCATGACATTACCAAAATTATCATCACGGAAGTGTCCACTTCCATGACGATATATCGCGCGTCACAGAAGTGCTTTCATCAAGGGTGACCGACACATGGCATCCACCATAACGGAACGCCGTTAAGCTATCGGGTCGGGTTTTAGATCCGATAACCCGTTAACAGCCCCGACCAATGGGGATTTTCCACGTGTAAAATCATCATTGGCTAGAGGAAACACGTGTCGGCTCATTGTCGGGACAGATGTCATCCACTCACTGGACAGAAGGCGCCTATGATACGTCAACACGTGGCACAACCCAACAAGTTTAAATGGGCCGGCCCAACTAAAGGCCCACAAGATTTTGCGGACCATAATGGGCCGGCCCAGCTAAAGGCCCACGAGATTTTGCGGACCATAATGGGCTGGCCCAGCTAAAGGCCAACAAGGTTTCGCGGGCTAGTGGTGCTATGGCAAATGAAATCGGTATACCTTTTGCTGGAGTGTAGGTCCTGTGTGGTGGGGCTAGTGGTGTGGCCAGTGAAGTATGGGTACAGTCTGCTGGAGTCGGTCCTACGTTTTGTGTCACTGGTTGTACATCCAATATAAGTGGGGTGCTGTCTGATTTCTCCGGCACCACCACGTTTTTCAAGGACTTTGCTGGTGCTCCTTCAGGTTCGGCAATCACCCTCTTCCTTTTTGATGTCTGATGCACAAGAACCGCATTTGAGTGGAAAAACATGGTATGATGACAGATGGAATATGTATTGATAACGGATGGGCATGGCATCTCGACATATATGATGAGTAAATTAAGCAGATGGCGGTGCAACAAAGTAGAAGAAATGCAAGACAACATATGCAAGATACGCGCAATCAATAAAACCTTGCCAAATTAGAACAGGCACCTTGATGGGTGAACAGGACAGGCCATCTGCCTTTGACTCCTCGAGGTTAGAATAGTCATTAGGATGATATTCTGAACAAGAATCAACAGGTGGGGAGCGTACGAGTTTCATTGCTTCCAGAATGGCACTCAATGCCTTGCTGCCAATTTTGTAAGTCATTGCAGTGTTCCACAATATTCTTCTGATGTGCAGATTCTGATATTCACTGTAATTGCGTATAATATCTGAGAACCATGAAAACATAAATAGTTGTGAGATTATCTTTGTAATGCAGATGATATTCTAATATAGGGGCGCCCCTGTAAACACTTGTGTGCTATCACTGGATTCTGATGAGAGAGCTCATGTGTGCTGTAATATCACTACTAGGAAAAGGCCTACTAATGGCGCACCAGTTTTGCCTACTAATGGCGCACTACTGGTGCGCCATTAATATCACGCCACTAGTAATTTTTACTAATGGCGCACCACTGGTGCGCCTAGAGGTGCGCCATTACTATCTGACTTAGTAATGGCGCACCACATAGAAGTGCGCCATTAGTAATAAATTTTTTTCAAATTTTTTTTCATTTTAAAAAAAATCAATTTTTTTTCATTTTTTCTTTAAAAAAAATCAAATTTTTTTTCATTTTTTTTAAATTCAAATTTTTTTTATTTTTTTCTTAATCTCGGGTCACTATGGCTTAATCTCAGGTCAAATCGCACTCTGTGGTCAAACTTCCCGAAAGGTCACCCATCCTCACACTACTCCAGCCCAAGCATGCTTAAATTCATAGTTCTATCCAACCCCAACACCACCTCACTTCACAGGCACTTGTTGATATATTTATCATATCAATCCTATTAAACCTTGCTGATGTCTAGGACTTTGTTCATGTTCATGAGTATGATGAAATTTTGAAAAAATATTTCAAACTTCCCGATCATATTACGTATCATATTTTGAAAAATAATTCAAATTTTTTTTCAAAACCAATTTTTTTTCTGTTACTAGTGGCGCACCTAGCATACGGTGCGCCACTAGTAAGTTTGAAATTTTTTGAATTTTTTTGCCTCCGGATCTTAGAAGCCCCGTAACTTTTTTTCTGTTAGGTTTTTGGGGATTTTGAAAATGTTTAACGGGGTTCCCCCGATTAAATTCGGATGTAACTTTTTGAGTAGATGATTTTTCATATAAAAAACTTTTTCATCCGAGTTCGTACGCAAAAGTTATGCCCATTTTACAAATTCTAGAGAGATCTCGCAAATAAAGTCGAAATTCACATTTGTAAATTTTCACAACAACTAGACCACATATCACATGGGAAACTTATTTTCTTTTTTTTTGACATTTCCATCATTTATTTTTTATTTTTTTTAAACTGAAAAGGCGGTCCACGGGGGGGGGGGGGTGTGCATTCGGTGGAAGTGCTGGCCAAGTTACTAATGGCGCACCGTGGGAGTGGTGCGGCATTACTAGTTCAACTAGTAATGGTGCACCACTCCCACGGTGCGCTATTAGTAGTTTTGAAAAAATTAAACAAATTTTTTTTACTAATGGCGCACCATGGGAGTGGTGCGCCATTACTAGTTGAACTAGTAATGGCACACCGCTCACACGGTGCGCCATTAGTAAAAACTACTAATGGCGCACCGTGGGAGCGGTGCACCATTACTAGTTCAACTAGTAATGCGCACCCCTCCCACGGTGCGCCATTAGTAGTTTTGAAAAAAAAATAAAAAAAATTGTTACTAATGGCGCATCGTGGATGTGGTGCGCCATTAGTATTTGGACACTAATGGCGCACCAACACATGGTGCGCCATTAGTGTCATTTCCATCTATAGCCCTTTTCCTAGTAGTGTATGGTGCGTGCATTTAAATAATCTGGCACAAGTACACAAAAATATAGGCTCCAGAAGTAAGGATAGCTGGCAGATGATAGGTTCACAATATACTGTATAGAGAGTTTATTGCCAAACCATGATAACAAGAGCACCCAGCAACTAGGCAGATCATAGTGTACATAACAGGGGTACACCATAACCAGGATATATAAATCGGGAAAGTGGAACTGGCTGGAAATTACGGTGTTGTATTGCCGCTAGTAATTGAAAGCCTATCGATCACGTACAGGCCAGCTCTATCAGCTGTTGGCTGCAGATGTCCCTGCTCCCCTTCCTGACAAGGAACATACTGTGCTTCCCATACAGAACACCGCACGGGCCACCGGTCGAACCACCGGCCCCACTGCTTGTGTTCCTCCGCCACCGCCACCCCCGCCCCCACCCGCGTCGAGTTTTCTTCGTTCGATGAGGCCCCACCACCGCCCCCCACAACCACCATCCCCACCCGAGCCCCTTCGATCGCACCGGCGAACTCCGGCGAGCTCTGAAAAATCGACTGACCCAATTTTGAAATTTAGACTACTGTGATTTAACTAGTGTGGAATATAAAAGGGGAAAACCATAAGCATTGCGAGTATGGTGTTGAGCGTGCCATGGCGGATCTAAAGGTGCAAACCGGACAAAGGCAACTTCGCAACCAAGACAAGAAATCGAAGTAAAGCAGTGGTGATCTATTTTCTTGCTGCGATAAATAAGTTGAGCAGATACGAAAGAGTACCGCCTCTGGTGTGGCGCCGTGTACGCATCTGCTGAGAATTTGATGGTGCTGCGGTAGCGATGGCTGTCGGCGGCGTGGAAGAAGATCTAGGAGGGTAGACGGTGGCGGCGGGGCACGGTGGACGAGACGGTCGTAGGAGCGGCGTCGACAAGGTGGACGACGGCGGGGATGAAGCGAGAGGACGGGTTGCAAGGATCCCGGTTCGAAGCCGTGGATGAGAGAGGTCGATCTCTTGTAATGGACGGCGGCGTCGGGGTATCAGCTCCGGCATGGTGGAGGAGGACGGCGGTGGATGGGGTGGCGGACGGCAGCAGACGGAGGAGGGTGGGGTGGAGAGGGTGTTTTGGCACCCACGGAGTACGAATGGGGAAAAGGGAGGTACAGAGGAAGGGGGAACCATGTATTCGGGGCACGCTTGACTCAAATGCGAGGAAATTTACAAACTTAGCCCCCGTTTCAAATTTCTACTACATCACAGCAACACTAGTCGGTTGGGGATAGGACGGTAATCTCGCATACACCGAATATTTGCCGACGAGAGTTTGTTTTTGGCGCCCACCGTGTATGAATATGAATCGGGGAGGGAGTCGATTTCGGCCAAGGACACACTGTGTTTTGGCGCCCACCGTGTATGAATCCGGGTGAGAGGTGGTTACGTCACGTTTGGGTGAAATTACAAACCTACCCCTATTGAAACCTATAGAAATCCAGCATATAGGCTTTGCGTGGCAGGGATAGGCAGTAGTGATTTCCATCTCGCAGATTTTGGTTTCGGGCGGTTACTGTGACTTTCCCCGCTTCGTTCAATTTTTGTAGAGTGCACGTTTACCGTGCCAACTCAATTCGAATCGCGTTTGTATTCTATTTTTTCAGGCGGGATCCATTTTCAATTGGAATTACATTCTATATACATCATTTTTTATATATACTTTCAAAAGCACAACAGAGAATTCTGCTTCTTTATATGTATAATATGATTTACAAATACAACGATCTCGAAATCTTAAGGTTGAATTCAAAAAAATTTAACCAAATTATGTTCTACTAAAATGTATGGATCAGTAATATCTACATATTAAATAACATAGATGTGCGTGAATTCATATGAGTATGCATGTTTGATAGATCAATTTTGGTTCGAGTATGGATTACATGTATCATCATCTCGAATTCAAATATATGAATCCCTTTTTTGTTCACTCCTTTCACGCCCATCTCTCTCGCATGCATGCTCCTTCAGGTAGCTATCACTCTCTTTTCTCCAGCTCACCCGCACGCTCACTTCATATTGCTCCTATCCTCGCAAACATGGTCTCTCGACGTCTCCCTTGAGAAGTGTCACACTCTCCCTATCATTATAAATTACACGGTTTTCATTATCTCTCACATCTCTACTGTTCTCTGGTATCACTCGGTACCTAAGCTTTCTTTTTCACCGCCAAACACACAGTCTCCACTCGTCTTTCACTTTGTCTTTCTCTCTATGGGATTCTCTCACACACCCTATATGTCTCTACATATGACTCATACCACTAAAATTACTCTCTCTATCTCTCTTGTAGACACAACATTTGTTGCGGTCTCCTTTTTATCTCCATCCCAGACTGACATTATTCATTTGTTTACCGATCAGACAACCCCGACTACCGTCTCCTCTCTCTCTCTCACAGACACACACGCACAACTCCTGCTTCCACTCCCCTTCCTGACTACCATCTCTCTCTCACACACACAAAACTCTCGCTTTCGGACCCCGACTCGTATTTCTCTCACAAACATTTATCGACTAGCTAGCCTCTAGATAGGTTTATACACCCGCACACTTGTGTTTCCACCATCGCATACATGTCTCTCTCCCGCTCCTTGTATCTATGTAGATTTTTCTTCCCTTCTTGAGACATGCCCTCTCGATCATGCACACACACACTATCGCCTCATTTTAAGCTGATACCTATCGCACACACACTCCTTGTGTCTTTGTCACACATGCACTCTGTCCTCCTCCACTCGCCCTCTCTCTCACACACACATGGGCTTTTTGCAACAACTAGCAAGATGCCCATGCGTTGCACGGAACATCAAGATGCATTTGTATGAGTAGTTTATCTTGTGGGGGAAAAGGATGTACGAGGGAAGGCCTTATTTGCAAATGTGGAGAGGGGTGTGGGTATCTTTTTGCAAAATTGCCATAGTTTCCTTCCTATCCGTCAGATATAGATCGGACGGCCTATATTGCAGGATGGCAGGCACACGATCATCACCGACAATGCTTATTATAAGAGTAGGGATAAAAAATAGAGTTGGTGATGATGGTGGGCCTGCCATCCTACAATGTAGGTGTCTGATTTATATCTGATGGATAGGAAGGAAAATATGGAAATTTACCCGCACTCTTCACCACATTTGCAGATAAGGCCTTCCCTCGTTCATCCTTTTCTCCCACAAGATCTTGATGTTCCGTGCAATGCACGGGCATCTTGCTAGTAAGAGTAGAAATTAGACATATACCACTTCTCGAATCTTGAAACCAACAACATTCCTCCCTTATCTCATCAAAACCGCCAAAGGAATATATTTTGAGTGAAACATAACATATTTTTAGTGATATACGTATTTCAAAGCTAGACTTTTTTTCTATCAAATCGGTGAATATGTATTAATCCAGTGGCGGAGATAGGCCTGGGGCAGCTAGGGCTATAGTCCTAGGCCTAGAAACAACTTCCTTTGTAATTTCTTCATGCAAAGCATAGAAAATCATAGAAGTTTATCACTCAACATAGCACAGCCCCAGGCGTAGTCTGCATCTAGCTCCGCCACTGTATTAATCTACTTTGATCATGTGGCAACGCATTGACACATTGCTAGTAGTTATTATAATTTTTTGGACACCAAACAAACGGTGGAGTACATATACGAAGAGAAGAGGCGCACGCACGCAGTCGACCTCTCGCTGTCTCGCACACATGAGTGTTACGTAAAGGCGACGTTAACAAATAAACCCTAAAACCCTAGGGGCACGATTGCTACATTCGCGGGTACCGGGTACGTGGTGGAGCACCTTTGTAGGAATAGTCAGCTCGTGTGATAATTTGATCCGTAGGAGTTGATGGTCGGGACCATAGGTGAACGACTTGGAGCGCGGTGGCTCGCCAGTTGCCATAGATCGAGTAACCACGTTTAAAATATCGTTTTTAGCGGGGTTAAGAGTTCCGATTTTCAATGGCGCGTTATAAGTAGTTTTTAGAACGATTGGTATGGAGCGAAAGTGGAATTCATAGTACTACGTACCTCCTTTGCGTATGGTTGTATGGTTTGTTTTTTTTTGCGATGGAGGTTGTATGGGTTTATGTTGCGAGATGTTGAACCTGGTAGTTCTAGGGCAAATACTATGGTTTAGATTTAGATGCTCGTTTTCTTTAATGAAAATCGGAAGGGGAAACCCTTCTTCGATTAAAAAACTACTACCTCCATTCTGGTTTACTAGTCCCAATCGTACTTTGGGTCAAAGTTTGTCCACGAACTTTACTTGTAAAATGTGAATGGAAAACGAGATTTTGTTATACCCAAACAAAAAAGGACTGGAGGGAGTGATTGCTCTAACACGGACGCGACCTCTCATAGCGCAGGCATTGAACCGGTATAGCTTCTGCCTGTTCGCACGCCATGCCGGCGTGTGGATGTAACTTCACTTAATTCCGTCAAACGTCGCGCCTCCCACGACCTTCGCCTCCCTCGCGCGATCGCGCCCTTTGAGACTTCGACCGGCTATAAATGAGCAATTTTTTTTGCCTTTTTTTAGACAAGCAATTTTTTATTGCCTACATGCATGATACTCCCTCTGGTCCTTTTTACTCCCGTCAACCATTTGCAAAGTGTTTGACCAAATTTATACTTTTTTTAACACCACCTTATATTAATTAACCAGCCACACCACTACACTCATTCGATACAATATTCACCACAAAGGGCGGTACGTTATTTACAAGAATACCATCTAATCTATTGTCAAAGCTATACTTAGCGATTAAGTGTGCCACCTTATTGGCCGAACGGCTAATCTTTGACAATTGAAGATTGTTGATCAACTTCGAGATGATCAACGCTTTCATCTTCAGGTCACGCATAGCAGACCTATCAACGCTTTGACATGCATCAATGAAATCCCACGACCAAATTTATACTAAAAATATCAATATCTACAATACTCCCAAAACACTTAGGCGCGGTGCATTAACTTCTACCTCGTTTCTTGTTTCTTGACATATCAACCAATAAGAGATGTGGGTGTGCATGCTTTTAATGACTTGAGACTACCAAACACGACATGCAGTGGTTAGTTCATTGCATGCAATGCTATTAATTAGCAAATAAACATTAAGATCTCTCGTTTTCCCCTCCTCCTTGGTCACAGTGCACAATCTAAGATGACTTGCTCACCTAGACGGAGGGAGTACTGATTACAATGAGTATAAGAACTACGTTTTATAATGAGTGTAAAAATATTGATTTGACATTGTGAATGTTGACACATTGTGGAATATTTTTTGAAGTCTGTAAAAGTACTCAACTAGTGCTTTCGTTCTCCACAAAAAAAATGCGTTTACCAATGCATGCATGAACACTAGTTACTCTAACCCCCCTCTCTTCTTTAATTCTTTGCCACATCAGCATGTTTGCTATTCCCGTGTGCATGATACCAGCTAAGATACCACCATTATGGCCAGCCTTAATCATCGCATGCAATAATTTAGTGCACCTTGAAATATGAACATGTGTGGGGCGTGTTTGTTTTTAATGACTTGAGACTATACCTAGCCCGGCATGCAAGATGACTTATTATGCACCGTTCCCCATACCTGCAGGAAGCCCGTTCGTCTCCAAATCTTTTCCTCTCCATGTGTGGAAACAATATGCCTGCCAAACTCTCCTTCTCCCTCCGGTGGTCCCACCACTCCACCCCGTGTGAAAAAATCTGCATGCATGACTCTCCTCCCCCCACGCTCATCCAATCCGTTGTGACCAGCAATATTTCCACCCCTTCGCTCCCCCGTAATTTACTCCAACAAATATGCCTACGTAGCTGTTACTTAACTGCAGGTGCATTCGGTCACTGACATATGGGCCCAACAGGGGTCTGGCCCACATGTCAGTGAGCAACTGGACCGGCAGTTAAGTCAGTGCAGCTCAGTCCATATCTTACGTAGGTGTGCCATTGCTCTCTATAAATACTGCGCCTCCCACGACATCGCTATCTCCTCCCCCTCACGTTCACGTTCATCGCTATCTCCTCCCCCTCCCTCTCATGTCGACCACCATGGCATCGCCCCTCCCAAGCCCTAGGAGCCCCTCGCTGCACCGCGCGGACGGTCACGCGTCGCCATTCCTTTCCTCGCCGCCACTAGTCAAGGAGGACGCGTCGGTGTTCTGCTCCTCGCCGCTACGCGACGCGTCGCCGTTCCGTTCCTCGCCACCACTAGTCGAGGAGGACGCGTCGGTGTTCCGCTCCTCGCCGCGATGCGACGCATCGCTGTTCCGTTCCTCGCCGCCACTAGTCGAGGAGGACGCGTCGGCGTTCCGCTCCTCGTCGTGACGCATCGAGGTGGATGCGTCGGTGTTCCCAATCTCGCCAGCACGCGCGCCGGAGGACACGTCGGCTCCCCGCTACGAGGAGAACGCCGCGCTGCCCGCCGAGCCCCCCAACATTGAGGAGCTTTGGAAATAAATGGATGTCGCCTTGTGGGAGGCTTTGCCTCCAGCAGAGCGAGCCAAAATAGAGGCGGAGAAGAAGGCCGAGGAAGAGAAGCGCACCACGGAACAAGCTGCCTGGGAGGCCTATGTCGCGTCCGAGAGAGTCAGGCAATTGGCTCTTTGGCAGAAGGCTCGTGCGAGGGCCGTGAGGGTGGCGGAGGACGCCCGTGCCGATGCCCTGAGTGCAGTCGGGCCCAAGCGCCTCATCTACGCTTGGCGGTACGTGGACCGGTTGCACGCTTCCAGCGAGGAGGAGTACCTGTTGGCACCGGATCACCACACCGGTGAGATCGCGCTCGCCCGCCGGCAAGACGCCAATCAGCACCTCGCGAGTTGCGAGGCTGAGGAAGAGGAGTTGTGTCGGTGCGCTGGGAAATGGCCGCGCACCAGGGCACTCGTGGCGCGCCGCAAGCGCTCCTGCGAGTGTCGTGGCTTTTAGGAGGAGTATAATTTTTGTTTCGTAAGGCGATCTCATTAGTTTTGGGACGCAAATGGTAAATCCCGGACGTTCAGGATTTTTTAGCGTCCTTAATTAAGTATGTAAAAGGGAAAGTTTGGAAACCTTGTGTATTCGTACGCATTTTGCAAGTACGTGCATATAGCACAAACTTTACTATATACTATCGCACTACATGTCTCTCTCGATATATGCTTGCAGACTGTGCTACTCCCTCCGTCCAGGTCAATAAGTCATCTTCGGTTGTGCACCGTGACCAAGAAGGAGGGAAGACTTATAAACCTAGACGGAGGGAGTACTACTATTACTTATGTACGTGCAAATGCACGTTTTAACATTACGATGCGGTTTTTGTAAAAGTAGAAAAACAGCACTAGTCAAGCTTGTGAAACGATTCAATGCAAAACAAATGCAAAAATGCTCGTTTGATTGTTTTTATTTCTCTGTCGTACTTTGTACGGAGTATCTCACTAGTTGGAAAGGCATGCAAATTCCCAAACCGCTTCCTACACCCTGTATCTCACTGGTTTCCGGCGTTGACGTTGTCGCCCATGTCGAGGATGAGGTTGCCGAGGTCGGGGAAGAAGTCATCGTTCATGAAGTCGTCGCTACCAGCAGTCGCGCGAGTGCGCTCCCCAAAAACCTGATCGCCCCTCTCCCGTACAGGATCACGAGAGGCGGGGTTCTGGAGGCCTACTGTCCCTTCTCCCGGTGCACACCGAAAGGAGGGATGGAGAAGACTTGCTTGGCGGCGCAATGATCTGGAACGGTGGTCAGAAACTATATAGTGCGGGCCGGGTAGGTCGTGGGAGTATAGCTCTATCCTCGGCTCGGCTCAATCCCGCAACCCGCGGCGCGTCGTGACGAGGCGTGGCGTGGCGAGGCAAGCGAGAAGGAGGAGCGCGCGTGTAGGTCTCCTCTTCTCATGCTCATACAAGTGGTAGAAGAGATCACCTTGTAAAGGCCTACTAGCAAAATTCCAACATCGACCAGGCCGTCCATGAAATGGGAGTGGCTGTAGGGGATGTTGCGCCAGTTGAATATATGAGCAAGTTACTACGAGATTTAATCCGAATAAGCACAAAATAAATCATGGCGGCTATAACAGAGATGAAACTAATCATGTGGACTAGCATAGTAGTAGGATACAGAGTAGAAACATGAATTCTACCACGATTTCGACCAGGAAGGACAGAAACACATACGGTGCAACGGGAGCAGCACCGTTGGCGTTGAGGTTGTCGCCCATGTCCAAACACCACGTAGACACGGTCTTTGAGCATGGTTCGTAGTCGTTCCACGCTCGGGCATTGAAGTTTGTAACTATTTTAGATTAGAATATACTACTCCTCCGGTGCTAGTAGTAGAGCAGAGTCCTACTCTACTACTCTACTCAAGCAAGTTAGGGCATAGCATTGTAGGGAGTACCAGTACTGTGATCACTCAAGCAAGTTGTCTGGCATCGACATGACCCTACGCTGCTGGTATGTGTCTCGTAAGTCAAGCGGCGTGCTGTAGTCATCATCACCTGTCCACTTCCCGCAGCACATATTCACTTCTCCATCTTTGTCCGCACATAATCTCGTCCAATCTTCCATCCCCGCTAAGGCGCCTCCCCCCCTCGTCCGAAACCCAAGCACTAACAATGGCAGAACCGAGCAGCGTCCGCCGAAAGAGTGGCTGGAATTCGTTCCCCACAGAGGTAATCAAGCTCATTGTTTCACGTGTGGACAATCTCAGTACCATGCCGCTCGCCGCGTGCTCGTCGGGGCTGTATCGTTTACTCAAAGCCCTCAGGCCGGAGCTTTTTAAGCCAGCTCCTTGCTTGCTAATGCCGCCTGATCTTCAGAAACGGCATGTCACACAGCATAACGATTGTAGGGTGGCGAGCATCAACCCCCTTGACTGCGATCCGATCCCCGTCAGCCTCAACTACATTAACGGTATGTACTAGGTCGGCATGAACACATCTTGGATGGTGCTCGTCGACGGTCGCGGCAGCTGGATGCTCGTGGAAGTCTACACCCGGCGATTGATCCCCCTTCCTTCGATTAACACTGCACTGCTTTGGCACCGCGGCCCAGAATACTCGGAATCTTACAGTAGCCAACATGATACCAAGTTTGATTTGCTCAAGGTTGTAATCTGCCAAGTGCCCACAAGATCTGCGAATTATAAGGACTTCAGGCTAATTGCGTTCTTCAACCACGGTCTCGCCTATCTGACAGGTCACTGCGATAAGTGGATAAATCTGCACGTCCATTGCAGGATCATACATCCTTCATGGTTTTCTGATGCCATTGAACACAAGGGCTTCATTTACGTTGTCGACTCCTTCTATGGCTGGACGTATTGCTGCCTACTCCAGTCATCGCTACAAACGGTTGTTACAGCAGTGTGTTACTTTCCTATGATATCATGATGGCTTGCTTATATTACTATCAACATTTGCTGAAAAAATATTCATGCTCATAACATGTTGTTCTTAAGATTGACTAAACCAAGAGCCCTTTTTTATTTGACTCCAACTTGATATGATGTTGTAGGCCGCCTGGTGTCCCTACCCTTCCTAATCCCAGAACCTTTCAAAGAAAAGTGGCATGGCAGTTGCAGGTGGTTCCTGGCTCGATCAGACAACGGTGAAAGATTGATGATCATTCACACGTACCGGACGTGTTGTTTCGCGGAATACAATCACAGTCACTGCAAGGTCTTTGAGCAGGATCCCAGCTTCTCTGGGCCTTTCAGGAATTTTTTACTGGAGGCTGGTAAGTAGCCTTGGTACACGCTCTCTATTTGTCAGACTGAATTATCCGATTAACCAGGAGATAACCGACGGCAAGGATCATGATGGCAGTGCGGTTTTGTTCATCAGGCAAAACTGTGTGTACACAGCGTACCATGCGTCTCTGCATGCACCATACCCTGATATGTGCCGCCACGCTCTGCAGCCCAAAGTAGGACAGAGGGTCGCAAGTATCAGACTTTGACCTGCTGGCTGGAGTTTCCCCCGTCAGGCACCCATCTGGTTCAAGCCGTCAGCCAATCTCCACAGCTTAATAAATAGTAACGTCTAACTGAGCCAGTTAGTTAGATGCGTACACTTGGTGTAGTAGGATCTTTATTTAGTTTGATGCATACACTTGTTCTTTTTTGGTAGCCCTTTTGTAATGATGGCTGATGTTTGGTTTGGAAGAGAGAGCTGCATCTTCACTCTTCTGGACTGCTTACTGCTTCTGTTGCACCCCCAGCCCTGGTTGTTGCTGCTGCCGCTGTTTTCAATGTACAATCAGTAGTATATTTCGTCTGTTGGTTGAATAAATGTGTTGTTAGAATGACAAACACAATGTTTTGGAAGTCGTTGCATGGTTCGATCCTTTAGTGCCCCGTACCGTACGTAGCGCATACTATTTATCGTACGGAACACTTTTTTTTGAAACTCGGAACACATTTTCCACTTGTTGATAACATGCAGCCCACTGATGAAGGCCCAATAGAGAAGCCCATAATTAACTGGAAGGGAGGCTCTCACATGAATCCGGCCCAGGTACATGCTCATGGTCCCCTAAACATAAATAAGTAAATAAATAAATAAATAAAGCTAAATGCTCATGCACCAGTTCTTTGGGAAAATAGGTAGCCCAGTATTTCTTTTTGAAGAATACCCAAGCTAGGCCTATTTGTTTTCTCCGAATTACTAGGCTGCAAATCTTTCAAGACGAGGAGGGATGCATTCCGGCCTGGCTTAAGAGTATGGTCAATGTCTATTAAAAGTAATATCAAAAGGGGTTGAAAATTCCAAAAAAAATTATAGCAAATGGGATATAAGTTTCTTTTTTTGTTTTTGTTCTTCACTGATATCTTATACGTATTTCATTGGATTTAACATGACATAGTACTAATTTATTTTCAAATTTGTTTTAGTATGGCTATTAATTTTTGGATTAAGAATATTTCGTTCCCCAGCAAAAATTTGCGAATTTTCAAAATTTCCCACATATTTAGTTAATTTTTTGACCCTGGTATTGACCAGAAAATGGCCAGCAATTCTAAAAATGGAAAACGGGCTGCAATAAATTCCATATGAATTAGAAAATGAGTAAAAATTATAAAAATAATAGCAAATGGGATGTACACGCCATAGATTTTGAGGCTGACTTGTTTACGCAAGGCTTTGTCATTGAACACACAATTCTAGCAGCAGTTAGTGTTGGATGTCCATCCAACGGCCAACGTGCTTCTTCAATCTCTGATCTTCCTGCTCCAGCCACCTAAACTAGCGCCGGCGGGACTACCTGCTCCCTCCTCTTGTGGCCTGCTGTGATGCCGCGCAGGCCTCCCCGGCCCACCCTACTCCCTCCGCTGGCCTGGCCGCACGCAATCAACTGCCTCCTTATTACGCGAAAAAAAATGATTCCTCCCACTAACATCTGGGGCGCACCGGTTGGGAGGCTGACCTGTGGGCCTACTAAGTTGACGCATACGCAGGGCTTGTCAACTTAGTCAACAAACGATTCTAGCAGTAGTAACCGTTGGATTTGAATCGAACGGTCCTGCTGCTTCTTCAATCGCTGCTCTTCTTGCACCAGCCGCCCAAACCAGCGCCGGGGAGACCGCCTGCTCCTGCCTCCAGTGTCTGGCTATGCTGCCGATGAGGCCTCATCGCCCCCTACTACTCCCACCACTAGCCAGGCCCTGCCGTGACGGCAGCCTCACACCGCAGCCGAACCAGTGAACCCTCGTACTCCTCTCCGCGTGGGCATCCACTGCCGCGTCTTCCCCGGCTCCGTGTCGTCCCCTTCCTAGGCCTCGGCGTCGTCCACCGCCTTGGTGCTCTCGGCGCGGCGTGGTCAACGTGGTCAATAACATTCCATCGGAAGAGTACTGTACGTGGAGAGGCTGACAGCTGGGTCCACGGTCACAACCCAATTTTTTTTGTGATTTTCCAAGTAAGTCGCTTGGTCAGGCCTGTTGGGCTGCAAATCTTTCAAGAGGAGGTGAGCTTTCATTCGGTTGGCCGAGAAAATGGCCCATCAGTAATGAGAAATGGGCTATACATTTCTAAAACACATCAAACCGGCAATTAGTTTCAAATATCTTTTTTTCATTTTGAGATTTAAAATTACATTAATTTTTATGCGTGGAGAATTTGTTGGATTTTATATTGATATACATTTATTTTTAAAATCAGTTTGAATGTGAGTCAAAATTTCGGGATTAAAAACAGTTCGGACCGCACCGAAATATGCAAAAATTCGTATAATTTTTTAACCGTGGCCACAATATGGGCTGTAATGCTAACAAAAAAAATATGGGCTCCAAAAAAACCTTAATAATTAGCAAATGGGCTGTAAATTATTAGAAATAATGGCAGATGGGTTGTATGCTGTTTTCCACAGATTTGAGGCTTTCCTAAAAAAAGGTTGACGCACAAGCAGTGACTGTTGGATGGCCATCCAACGGCCGTCGTGCTTCTTCAATCTCTACTCTTCCTGCTCCAGCCGCTCAAACAGGCGCCGGCGGGACTACCTGCTCCCTCCTCCCCGCGGCCGGCTCTGCTGCCGCGCAGGCCTCACCACCCCACCGTACTCCCATCGCTGGCCTAGCCATCCCTCAACTCACCCACACCTGTTGTTATTCTCCGGCAACGGCAGGCAAACCAGTAAACCCCCGTACAGTCGTACTCCCCTCCGTGTGGGAAATAACTGTCGAGTCTTCCCTGCCTCCGTGTCGTTCCCTTCCTAGGCCTCACCGTCGTCCACCGCCCTGGTGCTCTCGGTGCGGCCTGGTCAACATGGTCAACGACCGACATGCATCTGAAGTGGACTTTACATGGAGAGGCCGACGGCTGGGTCCACGGCCGCACGCAAGGAAATGCCTCCTTATTAGGTGCAAAATAATGATTCCTCCACCTAACATCAGGGACCCACCGAAAGAGCCTCTGTATTTCGCGAAAAAAAATGTTACCGCCGCTGACAGCTCGGACCCACCAGCTATATCTTCGCACGCAAGGAAGTGTCTCCTTATTACGCACAAAAAAATGAATACTCCCCCTGTTAGCTGGGACCCAGTATAGTGGCAGGCTGACTTGTGGGCCTACCAAGTTGACGGGGACAGAGGGCTTTGTCAACTTAGTCAATATGCACGATTCTAGCTCCAGTGACCATACGATGTCCATCCAACGGCCGTAGTGCTTCTTCAACCTCTGGTCTTCTTGCTCCAGCCGCCCAAACCAGCGCCGGTCATGCCTCGTGCTCCTGCCTCCCGTGGCCGGCTGCGATGCGACGGAGGCCTCACCGCCCCCTACTACTCCCACCGCTGGCCAGGCCATCCCTCTACTCACCCACACCCCCTGTTATTCTGCGGCGATGGCAGCCTCACCGCAGCGAACCAGTGAACCCTCGTACTCCTCTACGCGTGGGCATCCACTGCCACGTCTTCCCCGGCTCCGCGTCATCCCCTTCCTAGGCCCCACCGTCGTCCACCACCCCGGTGCTCTCGGCGCGGCGTGGTCAACGTGGTCAAGGAACGGCTTCCATCGGACATGGACTGTACGTGGAGAGGCTGACAGCTGGGTCCACGGCCGCAGCAAGGAAGTGCCTCCTTATTACATGCAAAATAATTATTCCTCCACCTGACAGCAGGACCCACCTGACGGGCCACCGTATTTCGCCCCCCTGACTGCTGGGACCCACCAGCTACATCTTCGCATGCAAGGAAGTGCCTAACAGTTGGGACCCACCTGGTTGAAGTGTACGTAGCGTTGTCATTCTGGTCGCGAACGTGTACGTACATATATACTGGTGGATGTAGAGGCACGCACGTGTTGTAGTAGAGGCGCGCACATAGCATGTACATGTACGTACAACGGCCAGGGTGCAAGAAAGAAAATATGGCCGCGTATGTGTACATACGGGCGGGGTCTCGAACGCCTACTCGCGCATACGTACGGCCAGGGCTCGTGTACATGGCTGGGTCAGAACGGAGAAACAACGTCTTCGTCGTGTTCATGGGGAGGCAACGGAATGCGTCGTGTTCATGGGGAGGCAACGGAATGCGTCATGTTCATGGGGAGGCAACGGAATGCGTCGTGTTCATCGGGAGGGCTTGGACGGAACAGGCGATAGAAACGAGGCATGGCGTACCGCAGAACAGAGGAAACGGCCTTGTGTTCGACCGGCCACATTCGAAACGGGATCCTGTTGATCGGGAGGGGTCTAGCGTACCGCAAAACGGAGGAAATGGACCTCCTACGGTCGAAACGGGGGTCCTGTTGATCGGGAGGGGTGTGGCCTACCGCAAAATGGACGAAATGGACTTGTGTTGGAGCGCTATGGTCGAAACGGGGGTCCTGTGCATCGGGAGGGGTGTGGCGTACCACAAAACGGGACTCCACGGGATACTGTTCATCTCCACCATCGACCTCCTCCAGCCTCCACGGGCTCCTGTTCATCCAGCCTCCACGGGCTCCGTTTCATCCAGCCTCCACCGCGCGCTACTCCACCGGCTACTGTTCAACCACCCCTCCACCGTCTACTGTTCATCCAGCCCTCCACACCACGGGGTCATGTTCAACCACCCCTCCACGGGCACCCCTCCACCGTCTACTGTTCATCCAGCCCTCCACCACACCACGGGGTCCTGTTCATCCAGAGGCAACACCACTGCTCACTGTTCATCCAACCCCCCTCCCCCCCCCCCCCCGCAACGCTCACTGTTCATCCCAGAGGCAGCATCGATCAGCTTCATTAGCAGCAGTAGCGAAGGAATCGGTCGATTGGGTTCAGTTAAGATCCATCGATCGATCGCTCGGGTTCAGTAACGCGTAGCCTGCAGTGCAATCGCTCGAGTTCAGTTAGAGCCCAACGCCTCACTCGGGTTCAGTTAGAGCCAACGCCTCGCACACACGCGCGTACGTGTACGAGAGAAACGCGCATCGCTCGGCCCCCGACCTCCCACCGTAACCGGGAACTCTCTGAAATTTTCCTCCCCCTCGCTTCTACCATGGTTTTTTCCATCATGGACGGCCCAAAGAATGTCATGGAGCTGCATCTCCGGCCCGCCCAGGACGAAAGCCCATTTTGTGTCATGATTTTTTATCATAGAAGTAGGAGCCCACCACATCTATGATGATACCGGGTTTTGCCACAATTGTCGTCATAGAAGTGTCATACGTATGACAGGAAAAAAATTGTTTGGCCCAAAATGTCACGGATGTGTCTTTTTTTTGTAGTGATAAAATAAATAATTTATGAAGTGTGAGTGCTAGCAAAGTGCATAAGTTTGATCAATGATAATTTCAATCACTTTTCCTAGCATCAAAACATCAATTCTTTCTCATAAAATTTCTCATGTTAAAGTAGCAACCAATTGACATGTTAAGGTCAAACAATGAATTCTCTTGAAACTCAACAACCTATGTTCTCACTCACCAAGCAATTGCATTTCAACTTATTCAATGGAGTTTAAGTAAGAGCTCCACATACTCAACCATCATATAGTCTTCTATGATTGCTAACACTCACCACATACACATGAGCAAAACTTTTCAACCAGACACATAGAAAGATAGGGGCTTATTGTTTTGCCTCCCAACGTATTCACCTCAAGGGTGATCTCAACAATAATAACTCATGCTACCCATATCCAACTGGATATACATGCCTAGATCTTTCCTCACCACATGATGCTTGCAAAAAGAGAAAAATAAAAAGGGAATAGAGAGAAAAACTTTGACTCTTTGCATAAAAGTAAATATTAAAAAGTAAAAGGTAGGCAGAGGGAAGCAGAGGTTGCCATGCGCTTATTTATTTGTATGCTCAACCCCTTAGTGAAAAAGAACTTCATGTTGTATTGCCCCTTGTGATGGAAACCTTTATTATGCAGTCTGTCGCTTTTATTCTTCAACATCACAAGTTCGTACAATGCTCAAGTTTCTCTTACACTAAATGATCTCACACTTTTAGAAGCAATTTTTATTGCCTTATTGCACCGATGACAACTTACTTGAAGGATCTTGCTCAATACATAGGTAGGTATGGTGGACTCTTGAAGATCAGATTTGGGTTTAAGGGTTTTTGGATGCACAAGTAGTATCTGTACTTGGTGCGAAATTTTTGGCTAGCAAGGATGGGGGGCAAGCACCACATGTTGAAGGATCTATGACAATAGAACTTCTATTGAATATGAACAAACATAAACCATTATGTTGTCTTCCTTGTCCAATGTCAACAATTTTCCATATAACATTTTCATGGGGGCTCACAATCACAAAAGATTTCCATGATAGTGTATTTGCATGTGAAAGTTCTCTTCCTTATACTAATTATTCGTGAATTGCTTGTATGACCAATATTGTGATTGTCAAGCCTCGAAAGATTCACTTTCTAAACCCAACGTGAACCTACCACTAGGCTTGATATAATTTCAACTTCATGATATTCAATTCATTCAACGATTTACTCATAGGATATAAGTGAAGCACAAGAGTAAATTATGAGCTACTCCAAAAAAGATATAAGTGAAGATCAAGCGAGTAGTTAAGTAAATAAGTACTATTTGAGGACTCTCTCTTATTCAAAAAAATTCAGATCTTAGCATTTTATTAAAACAACTAGCAAAACGAAATAAAATGACATTCCAAGAATAGCACACATCATGTGAAGAAGCAAAAACTTAGGCTCAACCGATACTAACCAATAATTGTTGAAGAAGAAAGGTGGGATGCCTACCTGGGCATCCCCAAGCTTACATGCTTGAGACTTCTTGAAATATTATCTTGGGATGCCTTGGGCATCCCCAATCTTGAGATTTTGTGTCTCCTTAATTCTTCTCATATCACGGTTTTCCTAAATCTCAAAAGCTTCATCCACACAAAACTCAACAAGGACTCGTGAGATAAGTTAGTATAAACCAATGCAAAAACCTTATCATTCTCTACTATAGAAAGTCACTAAAATTATTATTCAACATTGCACACTAAATGCCTCTACATATTTAATACTCCTATTCTCAAATAGAATCATTAAACAAGCAAACATATGCAAACAATGCAAACATAACAGCAATCTGCCAAAACAGTACAGTCTATAAAGAATGCAAGAGTATCAATACTTCCCTAACTCCAAAAGTTATGAAAAATTTCCACACTGTAGAAAATTTATCAGAGCTCATTTCGCAAAATTCAACATTTTATCACATTCTGACTTTTCTAGGGAATTTTTGCAACAGCGGTAAACTTTCTATTATCAAACGGCAACATGTATACTTGCAAAATAAGCATGGCAAAGGCTATCATTACCACTTTTATTGAAAGAAAAGATGCCAAACATTATTTTAAATAAAATAAAGTAAATCCTAACAAAATAAAATGACGCTCCAAGTAAAACTCATAGCATGTGACGAATGAAGACATAGCTCCAAATGAGGTTACCGATAATGTTGAAGACGAAAGTGTTGGGTTTCGTAGTAATTTCAAAAAAAATTCCTACGCACACGCAAGATCATGTGATGCATAGCAACAAGAGGGGAGAGTGTTGTCTACGTACCCACGCAGACCGACTGCGGAAGCGTTGACACGACGTAGAGGAAGTAGTCGTACGTCTTCACGATCCAACCGATCAAGCACCGAAACTACGGCACCTCCGAGTTCGAGCACACGTTCAGCTCGATGACGAATCCCCGGACTCCGATCCAGCAAAGTGTCAGGGAAGAGTTCCATCAGCACGACAGCGTGGTGACGATCTTGATGCACTACAGCAGCAGGGCTTCGCCTAAACTCCGCTACAGTATTATCGAGGACTATGGTGGCTGGGGGCACCGCACACGGCTAAGGAATAGATCACGTGGATCAACTTGTGTGTTTCTGGGGTGCCTCTGCCTCAGTATATAAAGGAGCCAAGGGGGAGGGGGCCTCCGGCCAGGAGGTGGGCGCAGGAGGAGTCCTACTCCTCCCGGGAGTAGGACTCCCCCCCTCAATCCTAGTTGGACTAGGATTCCCCGAGGGGGAAAGAGGGAGAGGGGGGCCGGCCACCTCTCCTAGTCCTAATAGGACTAGGGGAGGGGGGAGGCGCGCGGCCACCTTGGGCTGCCCCTTTCTCCTTTCCACTAAAGCCCATTAAGGCCCATATGGCTCCCGGGGGGTTCCGGTAACCTCCCGGTACTCCGGTAAAATCCCGATTTCACTCGGAACACTTCCGATATCCAAACATAGGCTTCCAATATATCAATCTTTATGTCTCGACCATTTCGAGACTCCTCGTAATGTCTGTGATCACATCCGGGACTCCGAACAACCTTCGGTACATCAAAATGCATAAACTCATAATATAACTGTCATCGTAACCTTAAGCGTGCGGACCCTACGGGTTCGAGAACAATGTAGACATGACCGAGACACGTCTCCGTTCAATAACCAATAGCGGGACCTGGATGCCCATATTGGCTCCTACATATTCTATGAAGATCTTTATCGGTCAGACCGCATAACAACATACGTTGTTCCCTTTGTCATCGGTATGTTACTTGCCCGAGATTCGATCGTCGGTATCCCATACCTAGTTCAATCTCGTTACCGGCAAGTCTCTTTACTCGTTCCGTAATACATCATCTCACAACTAACTCATTAGTTGCAATGCTTGCAAGGCTTATGTGATGTGTATTACCGAGAGGGCCCAGAGATACCTCTCCGACAATCGGAGTGACAAATCCTAATCTCGAAATACGCCAACCCAACATGTACCTTCGGAGACACCTGTAGTACTCCTTTATAATCACCCAGTTACGTTGTGACGTTTGGTAGTACCCAAAGTGTTCCTCCGGCAAACGGGAGTTGCATAATCTCATAGTCATAGGAACATGTATAAGTCATGAAGAAAGCAATAGCAACATACTAAACGATCGGGTGCTAAGCTAATGGAATTGGTCATGTCAATCAGATCATTCAATTAATGATGTGATCCCGTTAATCAAATAACAACTCATTATTCATGGTTAGGAAACATAACCATCTTTGATTAACGAGCTAGTCAAGTAGAGGCATACTAGTGACACTTTGTTTGTCTATGTATTCACACATGTATTATGTTTCCGGTTAATACAATTCTAGCATGAATAATAAACATTTATCATGATATAAGGAAATAAATAATAACTTTATTATTGCCTCTAGGGCATATTTCCTTCAGAAAGAGGGGACATCCCCAAGCTTAGTTGCTTAGATATTCCTTGAATATTACCTTGGGGTGTCCTGGACATCCCCAAGCATAGGGTCTTATCACTCTTTATTCTCCTCATATCGACATCTCACCCAAAACTTGTAAACTTCAATCACACAAAACTTAACGGAACTTTGTGTGATAGGTTAGTATGATAAAGAGCAAACCATTTCACTTTTGGTACTGTAAAAGACAAGATTCATAATTTTTCTCACACAATGCCTACTTTAGCATATCATTTCCACAATTTATATTGAGCAATATAAGCCATGGAAATTAGAAAACAAGCAAACTATGCATTGAAAACAGAATCTGTCAAAAACAGAGCAGTCTGTAGTAATCTGTACTCCAACCGTACTTCTGCTACTCCAAAAATTCTGCAAAAATAGGAACACCTGGGTAATTTATCTATTAATCTTCTGCAAAAAGAATCAGCATTTTATCACGCTTCCGTTAAAAATGAGAATTGTTTTCCTGAGCGCAAAAGTTTTTGTTTTTCAGCAAGATCAAATCAACTATCACCGTAAGCCATCCCAAAGGTCTTACTTTGCACTTTATTGAAACGAAAGAAGTAAAACATGATTACTACAGTAGCCTAATCATGTGAACGCACAAAAACAGTAGGTAAAAGTGTTGGGTTGTCTCCCAACAAGCGCTTTTCTTTAATGCCTTTTAGCTAGGCATGAAGATCTCAATGATGCTCGCATTTTTGATAAGAATTGAAAGATAAAGAGAGCATCATGAATCATAAATTCCTCTTTCATAAAAAATTTCAGTAGCATCATGAATAGATTCATCAGTATAACCATCACATAAAGCATTCTTTTCATGATCCAAAAGCATAGAAAATTTATTACTCTCCATATAAGCAATCTTATTCTCATTCATAATAGTGGGAGTATACTCAACAAAATAACTATCATGTGATTGAAAATTAAAATCATAATGACAAGTTTCATGGTTATAATTATTCTTCATCGCATACATTTCATCACCATAATCTTCATAGATAGCAACTTTGTTGTCATAATCAATTGAAACCTCTTCCGAAATAGTGGATTCACTAAATAAAGTCATGTCCTCTCCAAATCCACTTTCATAATTATTATAATAAGATTCAACACACTCCAAAATAGTGGGATAATTAGTGCCTAGAGTTGACACTCTTCCGAACCCACTTTCATTAATATAATCATCATAAATAGGAGGCATGCAATCATTATAACAAATTTGCACATCAAATCTTGGGGGACTAAAAATATCATATCCATCAAATATAGCATCCCCAAGCTTGTAGCTTTGCATATCATTAGCATCATGGATATTCAAAGAATTCATACCAACAACATTGCAATCATGCTCATCATTCAATGTTTTTTTGTCAAACATTTTATAGAATTCTTCTTCTATCAATTGAGCACAATTTTCCTTTCCATCATTCTCACAAAAGACATTATAAAGATGAATAATATGATGCAACCTCAATTCCATTTTTTTGTAGTTTTCTTTTTATAAACCAAACTAGTGATAAAACAAGAAACTAAAAGATTAAATTGTAAGATCTAAAAATATACCTTCAAACACTCACCTCCCCGGCAACGGCACCAGAAAAGAGCTTCGTTGACGGGATATGAGTGCCGCTTACCTAACCTCCCCGGCAACGGCGCCAGAAAAGAGCTTGATGTCTACTACGCAACTTTATTCTTGTAGACATGTGTTGGGCCTCTAAGCGCAGAGTTTTGTAGGACAGTAGCAATTTCCCCTCAAGTGGATGACCTAAAGTTTATCAATCCATGGGAGGCGTGGGATCAAGATAGTCTCTCTCAAACAACCCCGCAACCAAATACAAGAAATCTCTTGTGTCCCCAACACACCTAATACAATGGAAAATTGTATAGGTGCACTAGTTCGGTGAAGAAATGGTGATAAGAGTGTAATATGAATGGTAGAAATATATTTTTGTAATCTGAATAAATAAAAACAGCAAGGTAGCAAATAGTAAACGGGCACAAAAACAGTATTGCGATGCTTAAAAATGAGGCCTAGGGTCCGTAATTTCGCTAGTGCAATCTCTCAACAGTGCTAATATAATTGGATCATATAACCATCCCTCAACGTGCAACGAAGAATCAGTTCAAAGTTCCTATCTAGCAGAAAGCATAAGAAGAAACCATTTGTAGGGTACGAAACCACCTCGAAGCTATTCTTTCCGATCGATCTATCCAAGAGTTCGTACTAAAATAACACCAAATAATTTCAGATTCGTAATACTCAATCCAACGCAAAGAACCACAAAGAGAGCCCCAAGATTTCTACCGGAGAAACAAAAGACAAGAACGTGCATCAACCCCTATGCATAGATTACCCCAATGTCACTGTGGGAATCCACGAGTTGAAATCCAAAACACATATCAAGTGAATCAATATGATACCCCATTGTCACCACGAGTATTCATATGCAAGACATATATCAAGTGCTCTCAAATCCATAAAAGTATTCAATCCGATAACAACGAAATCTCAAAGGGAAAAACTCAATTCATCACAACAAGATAGAGAGGGGAAAACACCATATGATCCGACTATATTAACAAAGCCCGCGATACATCAAGATCGTGACATCTCAAGAACACGAAAGAGAGAGAGAGAGAGAGAGAGAGAATAAACACATACCTACTGGTACAAACCCTCAGCCCCGAGGGTGGACTACTCCCTCATCATCGTGGTGGCCGCCGGGATGATGAAGATGGCCACCGGTGATGATTTTCCCCTCTAGCAAAGTGCCGGAACGGGGTCTAGATTGGTTTTTGGTGGCTATAGAGCCTCACGGCGGCGAAACTTCTAATCTAGGGTTATTTCTAATGGTTTATCTATTTATAGGATTTTTTGGCATTGGTTTCACGCGAAGATGGGCCTAAGCACAACCCACCGGGGCAAGCCAGGCCCACCAGGCGCGCCCTGGTGGGTTGTGCCCTCCTCGTGGCTCTTCTGGCCCTCCCACGAAGCTTCAGGGGTCTCTTTTGTTCCAAAAAAAATCGTCAAAAGTTTCAGCTCATTTGGAGAACTTTCATTTCTGCACAAAAAACAACACTACGATAGTTCTGCAGAAAACAGCGTCAGTCCGGGTTAGTTCCATGCAAATCATAACAAAACCATATAAAATTGTTGTAAACATGGCATGAACACTTCATAAATTATAGATACGTTGGAGACGTATCACGTGTCATAATAAACGGGACGGTTGAAAGTTGCATGGCAATATATCTCGGAATGGCTATGGAAATGCCACAATAGGTAGGTATGGTGGCTGTTTTGAGAAGGTATATGGTGGGTGAATGGTAACGGCGAAAGTTGCGCGGTACTAGAGAGGCTAGCAATGGTGGAAGGGTGAGAGTGTGTATAATCCATGGACTCAACATTAGTCATAAAGAACTCACATACTTATTGCAAAAATCTATTAGTTATTGAAACGAAGTACTACGCGCATGCTCCTAGGGGGATAGATTGGTTGGAAAAGACCATCGCTCATCCCCAACCGCCACTCATAAGGAAGACAATCAATATATAAATCATGCTCCGACTTCATCACATAACAATTCACCATACGTGCATGCTACGGGAATCACAAACTTTAACACAAGTATTTCTACAATCCACAATTACTCACTACCATGACTCTAATATCACCATCTTTATATCTCTAAACAATCATAAGGAATCAAACTTCTCATAGTATTGAATGCACTTTATATGAAAGTTTTTATTATATCCCTCTTGGATGTCTATCATATTAGGACTAAATTCATAACCAAAGCAAATTACCATGCTGTTTAGATACTCTCAAAATAATATAAGTGAAGCATGAGAGTTCAATAATTTTATAAAATAAAGACACCGCCATGCTCTAAAAAGATATAAGTGAAGCACTAGAGCAAAATTGTCTAGCTCAAAAGATATAAGTGAAGCACATAGAGTATTCTAATAAATCACGATTCATGCGTGTCCCTCTCAAAAGGTGTGTACAGCAAGGATGATTGTGTAAAACTAAAAAGCAAAGACTCATATCATACAAGACACTCCAAGCAAAACACATATCATGTGGTGAATAAAAATATAGCCTCAAGTAAAGTTACCGATAGACGAAGACGAAAGAGGGGATGCCTTCTGGGGCATCCCCAAGCTTAGGCTCTTGGTTGTCTTTGAATATTACCTTGGGTTGCCTTGGGCATCCCCAAGCTTAGGCTCTTGCCACTTCTTATTCCATAGTCCATCAAATCCTGACCCAAAACTTGAAAACTTCACAACACAAAATCTCATAAGCTTCGTCAGTATAAGAAAATAAATCACCACTTTTGGTACTGTTATGAACTCATTCTTAATTTATATTGGTGTAATATCTACTGTATTCCAACTTTTCCATGGTTCATACCTCCCGATACTACCCATAGATTCATCAAAATAAGCAAACAACACAAAGAAAACACAATCTGTCAAAAATAGAACAGTCTATAGTAATATGTAACTCTCGAATACTTCTGTAACTCCAAAAATTCTTAAAAATTAGGAAAACCTGGGAAACTTGTTTATTAATATTCTGCATGAAGAATCAGTATTTTATCACGCTTCTGTTAAAAATGAGAATTGTTTTCCTGGGCACAAAAGTTTCTGTTTTTCAGCAAGATCAAATCAACTATCACCGTAAGTCATCCCAAAGGTCTTACTTGGCACAAACACTAATTAAAACACAAAAAAACATCTAACCAGAGTCTAGATGAATTATTTATTCCTAAACAGGACCAAAAAGCAAAGAACAAAAATAAAATTGGGTTGCCTCCCAACAAGCGCTATTGTTTAACGCCCTTAGCTAGGCATAAAAACACAAATAGATCTAGGTATTGTCATCTTTGGTATACAATCCATAAGTAGCTCTCATAATAGATTCATATGGCAACTTAATTTTCTTTATAGGAAAGTGTTCCATGCCCTTCCTTAACGGAAATTGAAATCTAATGTTTCCTTCTTTCATATCAATAATTGCACCAATCGTTCTAAGGAAATGTCTACCAACAATAATAGTACGTGTAGGTTTGCAATCTATATCAAGAACAATGAAATCTACAAGCACATAATTCCTATCTGCAACAGTAAGAACATCATTAATCCTTCCCATAGGTTTCTTAATACTGGAATTCTCAAGATGCAAATTTAAAGAACAATCATCAAATTCATGGAAACCTAACACATCACATAAAGTTTTTGGAATCGTGGAAACGCTAGCACCCATATCACACAAAGCATGGCACTCATAATCTTTTAATCTTAATCTTAATAGTAGGTTCCCACTCATCATAAAGTTTTCTAGGGATAGAAACTTCCAATTCAAGCTTTTCTTCAAAAGATTGCATCATAGCATCAACGATATGTTTAGTAAAAGCTTTGTTTTGATTATAAGCATGAGGAGAATTCAACATGGATAGCAACAAGGAAATACAATCTATTAAAGAAAAATTGTCATAATTAAATTCCGTGAAATCCAAAAGAGTGGGGTTCATTGCTACTTAAAGCTTTGATCTCTCCAATCCCACTTTTATCAGTTTTTGCATCAAGATCTAAAACTCTGAATCATTGGAATGCCTTTTAACTAAAGTTGGCTCATGTCCAACCCCATCTTTATCAAGATTTATATTGGAAAACAAATATTCAATAGGAGTCACATCAATCACTTTAAGATCTTCATCATTATTTTCATGGAAGCTAGAAGAACACGCTTTTACAAACCAATCTCGTTTAGCACGCATCTTAGCGGTTCTTTATTTGCACTCATCAATGGAGATTCTCATAGCCTTTAGAGATTCATTGATATCATGCTTGGGTGGAATAGATCTAATTTTCAAAGAATCAACATCAAGAGAAATTCTATCCATGTTCCTAGCCAAATCATCAATCTTAAGCAATTTTTTTCAACCAAAGCATTGAAATTCTTTTGCGAACTCATAATTTCTTTAACACTATTCTAAAAATCAGAGTGCATCTTATTATAATTTCCATAATAATTGTTGTTGGAATTACCATAATTATTAGAGGAGTTACTAGGAAACGGCCTACGATCGATTGAAATTACCTCTATATGCGTTATTACCAAAATTGTTCCCACCAACAAAATTCACATCCATAGATTCATTATTATTTTCAATCAAAGTAGACAAAGGAATATCATAAGGATAAATAGAAGCACTCTTGCTAGCAAATAATTTCATAAGCTCATCCATATTTCCACTCGAAACATTAATCTCTTCAATCACATGCACTTTTTCACTAGTGGAAGATCTTTCGGTATGCCATTGAGAAAAATTAACCATAATATTATGTAGGAGTTTAGTAGCTTCTCCTAAAGTAATTTCCATAAAAGTGCCTCTCGCGGCCAAATCTAAAAGATTTCTAGAAGCAAAATTCAATCCGGCATAAATTTTTTGATAATCATCCAGAAATTCAAACCATGAGTAGGGCAATTTTGTATCATCAATTTCATCCTCTCCCAAGATTGTGCAACATGTTCATGATCAAGTTGCTTAAAATTCATAATATTGTTCCTAAGGGAGATGATATTAGAGGGAGGAAAATACTTGGAAATAAAAGCATCTTTACACTTATTCCATGAATCAATACTATTTTTAGGCAAAGATGAAAACCAAATTTTAGCACGATCTCGAAGTGAGAACGGAAATACCTTCAATTTAACAATATCATTATCCACATATTTTTTCTTTTGCATATCACGAAATTATTCAGATGGGATGCGACATCTTCACTAGGAAGGCCGGAAAATTGATCTTTCATAACAAGATTCAGCAAAGCGTCATTAATTTCATAAGATCCCGCACTAGTGCGGGAACAATCGGAGTACTAATAAAATCATTGTTATTAGTACTAGAAAGGTCACATAATTTGGTATTCTCTTGAGCCATCGTGACAAAGCAAGCAATCCAACACACGAGCACACAACAAGCAAACGAAGAAGACAAATGGAAGAGGGCGAAGAAAAAGCAAATCTTTTCGAAAATCGTTTTAGAAGTGTGGGAGAGGGAAACGAGAGGCAAATGGGGAATAATGTAATGAAAGAGATGAGAGTTTATCATGGGTACTTAGTATGTCTTGACTTGGTGTAGATATCCCTAGCAACGGGGCCAGAAATTATTCCTGTTACTTCTTGAGCTTGTGTTGGTTTTTCCCTTGAAGAGGAAAGGGTGATGCAAAAAAGTAGAGATAAGTATTTCCCTCAGTTAGAGAACCAAGGTATCAATCCAGTAGGAGACAACACACAAATCACCAATACCCGCACAAACAATCAAACAACTTGCACCCAACACGATAAAGGGGTTGTCAATCCCTTCACGGTTACTTGCAAAAGTGAGATCTGATAGAGATAGATGAAACTAAACAAAAGATAAAGTAAATACTTTTGAGTTTTTTGGTTTATAGATCGGAAAGTAAAAGATTGCAAAATAGTAAATCGGAAACTAAATGGAAAATAGTAGGTCGCAAAGTTATGACGATATCTAAGGCAATGATTATGAAATATAGGCATCACATCCGTGTCAAGTAGACCGAAACGATTCTTCATCTACTACTATCACTCCACACATCGACCGACTCCTGCCTGCATCTAGAGTATTAAGTTCATGAAAACAGAGTAACACAGTAAGTAAGATGACATGATGTAGATGAATAAACTCAAGCAATATGATGTAAACCCCATCTTTTTATCCTCGATGGCAATAATACAATATGTGCCTTGCTGCCCCTACTGTCACTAGGAAAGGACACCACAAGATTGAACCCAAAGCTAAACACTTCTCCCATTGCAATAAACACCAATCTAGTTGGCCAAACCAAACCGATAGTTCAAAGAGAATTACAAAGATATCAAATCATGCATAAAAGAATTCAGAGAAGATTTAAATAATATTCATAGATAAGCTGATCATAAATCCAAAATTCATTGGATCTCGACAAACACACCGCAAAAGAAGATTACATCGGATAGATCTGCAAGAACATCGAGGAGAACATGGTATTGAGAATCAAAGAGATAAGAAGCCATCTAGCTACTAGCTATGGACACGTAGGTCTGTGGTAAACTACTCACGCTTCATTGGAAGGGCAATAGAGTTGATGTAGAAGCCCTCCATAATTGAATCCTCCTTCGTCAGGATGCCGGAAAACGCCCCTAGATGGGATCTCACGGGAATAGAAGGTTGCGGCGGTGGAAAAATGTTTTCATGGATGCCTCTGGTTGTTTGGGAATATATGTGAATATATAGGACAAAGAATTAGGTCAGGGGAGTCATGGGGGGCCCACAAGACAGGGGCGCGCCCTACCCCCTGGACGCGCCCTCCCCCCTGGTGGCCGCCTCATGGCTCTTCCGACTTGATTTCCAAGTCTCCTCGGTGTCTTCTGGTCCAAAAAATCATCGTGAAGGTTTTATTCCATTTGGACTTCGTTTGGTATTCCTTTTCTGCGAAACTCAAAAACAAGGAAAAAACAGAAACTGGCATTGGCTCTAGGTTAATAGGCTAGTCCCAAAAATAATATGAAATAACATATTAATGCATATAAAACATCCAAAACAGATAATATAATAGCATGGAGAAAATAAAAATTATAGATACATTGGAGTCGTATCACCCAACGCTCGTGGCTATGCACGTTAAATAGCCCTAGACCCCCTCTAAATTTTTCCCTACTGATTTCTATTACACAACTTTTATTCTTGTAGACTTTGTAGGATCTCCAAGCGCAGAGTTTTGTAGGACATCAACAAATTTCTCTCAAGTGGATGACCTAAGGTTTATCAATCCGTGGGAGGTGTAGGATGAAGATGGTCTCCGATTTGACCGGCCCACCTGAGCTGGCCCAGCTCCTCCGTTGTCGTCTTCCCTTTCCCTGTTCACCCGACCGACGCCCGCGCTGCACGTTGCCGCCAAGCCACCTCGCCGGCCACGCTGTACAATGTCGCGGGAGGAGATAAGCAGGCCGCCGCGGCCCCCAAATATCTCCCCACTCGCCTCCCTCTCTCCCCCTCGCCCATGCTCTCTCCCCCTCATATCCGCTCGCCCACGGCTGTGACCATGGCCGTGCTGCCGGAGTAACTACGGCCACCGCCGCCCCCGGGACCCTCCATGTGTCCCCGAGCACCGCCCAGTCGTTCTTCATCGACTCCAGCACCGGGTCAAGACAAGGAGGCCTCAACGCCATCGCCCCCAACCTCTTCCCCATCCCTGGTCGCCGCCACTACCGCCGCGTCATCCCGCGCTCCGTCAGGCTTTCGTCCTGTTCGAGCACGTCACTAGCCCCCTCCCGGTGAGCCTCCGCCTTCCCCCATGTTCCCTCTCCTGCCTAGTCACCATAGGTCACCACGCCCGAGCTCCCGAGGAGCTCGCGGTTGCCGCGGCTACTGCTGCGCACCCACGCCCCTGTGTGCCATGGCCAAACGCCGGCCACGCCCCGTGCTACCCCGCACGCGCCCGGCCGCACGTACCCGCGTCTATGGCCGCTGTTGCCCCATTGCCTTGTTGACGCTACCGTTTTTTCTCGCCCCGCCCGCTTGCCCCTGCTTCAGCTGCTCTACTGCTGCTACGTAACCTCCGCTGCCTACTGCCTTCTGGTGCGGCTCACCGCTCCCTCTGCACCCGCCTCGACCGGCCGGTGTGTCGCCCACGCCCGCGACTTCTACCTCTTGAGCATGCGTTGGTTTTCCCATGAAGAGGGAAGGGTGATGCAGCAAAGTAGCGTAAGTATTTCCCTCAGTTTTTGAGAACCAAGGTATCAATCCAGTAGGAGACTACACGCAAGTCGCCTAGTACCTGCACAAACAAACAAGAACCTCGCAAACAACACGATAAAGGGGTTGTCAATCCCTTCACGGCCACTTGCAAAAGTGAGATCTGATAAGGATAATAAGATAAATATTTTTGGTATTTTTGTTGTATAGATTGGAAAATAAAGATTGCAAAATAAATAGTAAACTAGAATTGTAGATTGGAAACTTATATGATGTAAAGTAGACTCGGGGGCCATAGGTTTCACTAGTGGCTTCTCTCAAGATAGCATGTATTATGGTGGGTGAACAAATTACTGTCGAGCAATTGATAGAAAAGCGCATAGTTATGATGATATCTAAGGCAATGATCATGAATATAGGCATCACGTCTGGGTCAAGTAGACCGAAACAATTCTGCATCTACTACTATTACTCCACACATCGACCGCCATCCAGCATGCATCTAGAATATTAAGTTCATAAGAACGGAGTAACGCTTTAGGCAAGATGACATTATGTAGAGGGATAAACTCAAGCAATATGATACAAACCCCATCTTTTTATCCTTGATGGCAACAATACAATACGTGCCTTGCTGCCCCTCCTGTCACTAGGAAAGGACACCACAAGATTGAACCCAAAGCTAAGCACTTCTCCCATTGCAAGAAAGATCAATCTAGTAGGCCAAACTAAAACGATAATTCGAAGAGCCTTGCAAAGATATCAAATCATGCATATAAGAATTCAAAGAAGAATCAAATAATATTCATAGATAACCAAGTTCATAAACCCACAATTCATCGGATCTCGGCAAACACACCACAAAAAGAGTTGCATCGAATAGATCTCCAAGAAGATCGAGGAGAACTTTGTATTGAGATCCAAAGAGAGAGAAGAAGCCATCTAGCTAATAACTATGGACCCAAAGGTCTGCGGAAACTACTCACACATCATCGAAGAGGCTATGGTGTTGATGTAGAAGCCCTCCATGATCGAATCCCCCTCCGGCAGATCGTCGGAAAAGGCCCAAATATGGGGTCTCACGGGTATAGAAGGTTGCGGCGGTGGAAAAGGTGTTTCGTTCCTCTCCCCAAAGGTTTCAGGGTATAAGAGTATGTATAGGCGAAAGAAATAGGTCCGTGGAGCTGTGAGGGCCCACGAGGGTGGGGGGCGCGCCCTCCTGCCTCGTGGCTTCCTCGCTGCTTCCTTGACGTCCACTCCAAGTCTGCTGGATCATGTTTGTTCCAAAAAAGATCCTCGTGAAGGTTTCATTCTGTTTGGATTCCGTTTGATATTCCTTTTCTGCGAAACACTGAAATAGGCAAAAAAAATAGCAATTTGCACTGGGCTTTCGGTTAATAGGTTAGTCCAAAAATAATATAAAAAGGTATATTAAAGCCCATTAAACATCCAAAATAGATAATATAATAGCATGGAACAATAAAAAATTATAGATACGTTGGAGACGTATCAAGCATCCCCAAGCTTAATTCCTGCTCGTCCTCGAGTAGGTAAATGATAAAAACAGAATTTTTGATGTGGAATGCTCCCTATCTTAATTTTCAATGTAATTCTCTTTATTGTCGCATGAATATTCAGATCCGAAAGATTCAAGACAAAAGATTAATATTGACATAAAAACAATAATACTTCAAGCATACTAACCAAGCAATTATGTCTTCTCAAAATAACATGGCCAAAGAAAGCTATCCCTAAAAAATCATATAGTCTGGCTATGCTCTATCTTCATCACACAAAATATTTAAATCATGCACAACCCCGATGAGAAGCCAAGCAATTGTTTCATACTTTTGATGTTCTCAAACATTTTCAATCTTCATGTAATACATGAGCGTGAGCCATGGATATAACACTACAGGTGGAATAGAATGGTGGTTGTGAAGAAGACAAAATGGAGAAGACAGTCTCACATCAACAAGGCATATCAACGAGCTATGGAGATGCCCATAATAGATATTAATGTGAGTGAGTAGGGATTGCCATGCAACAGATGCACTAGAGCTATAAATGTATGAAAGCTCAACAAAAGAGACTAAGTGGGTGTGCATCCAACTTGCTTGCTCACGAAGACCTAGGGCATTTTGAGGAAGCCCATCATTGGAATATACAAGCCAAGTTCTATAATGAAAAATTCCCACTAGTATATGAAAGTAACAACATAAGAGACTATCTATCATGAAGATCATGGTGCTACTTCGAAGCACAAGTGTGGAAAAAGGATAGTAGCATTGCCCCTTCTCTCTTTTTCTCTCGTTTTTTTATTTGGGCCTTTTCTCCTTCTTCTTTTTATGGCCTCTTTTCCTTTTATTTTTTTTCTTTCTTTATTTTTCGTCCGGAGTCTCATCCCGACTTGTGGGGGAATCATAGTCTCCATCATCCTTTCCTCACTGGGACAATGCTCTAATAATGATGATCATCACACTTTTATTTACTTACAACTCAAGAATTACAACTCGATACTTAGAACAAAATATGACTCTATGTGAATGCCTCCGGTGGTGTACCGGGATGTGCAATGAATCAAGAGTGACATGTATGGAAAATTATGAATGGTGGCTTTGGCACAAATACGATGTCAACTATATGATCATGCAACGCAATATGACAATGATGGAGCGTTTCATAATAAACAGAACAGTGAAAAGTTGCATGGCAATATATCTCGGAATGGCTATGGAAATTTCATAATAGGTAGGTATGGTGGCTGTTTTGAGGAAGGTAAATGTTGGGTTTATGGTACCGATGAAAGTTGCGCGGTACAAGAGAGGCTAGCAATGGTGGAAGGGTGAGAGTGCGTATAATCCATGGACTCAACATTAGTCATAAAGAACTCACATACTTATTGCAAAAATATATTAGTTATCGAAATGAAGTATTACGCGCATGCTCCTAGGGGGATAGATTGGTAGGAAAATACCATCGCTCGTCCCCGACCGCCACTCATAAGGAAGACAATCAAAAAATAAATCATGCTCCGACTTGATCACATAACGGTTCACCATATGTGCATGCTACGGTAATCACATAACACAAGTATCTCTCAAATTCACAACTACTCAACTAGCATGACTCTAATATCACCATCTTCATATCTCAAAACAATCATAAAAAATCAAACTTCTCATAGTATTCAATGCACTTTATATGAAAGATTTTTATCATACCCATCTTGAATGCCTATCATATTAGGACTAATTTCATAACCAAAGCAAATTACCATGCTGTTCTAAAAGACTCTCAAAATAATATAAGTGAATCATGAGAGATCAATAATTTCTACAAAATAAAACCACCACCGTGCTCTAAAAAAATATAAGTGAAGCACTAGAGCAAAACTATCTAGCTCAAAAGATATAAGTGAAGCACATAGGGTATTCTAATAAATTCCAATTCATGTGTGTCTCTCCTAAAAGGTGTGTACAAAAAGGATGACTGTGGTAAACTAAAAAGCAAATACTCAAGTTATACAAGACTCTCCAAGAAAAACACATATCATGTGGTGAATAAAAATATAGCCTCAAGTAAAGTTACCGATAGATGAAGACGAAAGAGGGGATGCCTTCCGGGGCATCCCCAAGCTTATCCTTTTGGTTGTCCTTGGATTTTACCTTGGGGTGCCTTGGGAATCCCCAAGCTTAGGCTCTTTCCACTCCTTGTTCCAAAATCCATCAAATCTTTACCCAAAAACTTGAAAACTTCACAACAGAAAACTCAACAGAAAATCTCATGAGCTCCGTTAGTATAAGAAAACAAATCACAACTTAAGGTACTGTAATGAACTCATTATTTATTTATATTGGAGTTAAACCTAATGTATTCCAACTTCTCTATGGTTCATACCCCCCGATACTAGCCATAGATTCATCAAAATAAGCAAACAACACACGAAAAACAGAATCTGACAAAAACAGAACAGTCTGTAGTAATCTGAAGGTTTAGAATACTTCTGTAACTACAAACATTCTACAAAATTAGTAAGTCCTAAATAATTTGTATATTGATCTACTGCAGTTGGAATCAGTATTTTATCGCTCTCTGGTAAAAAATGAAAATTATTCTCGTGAGCGCATACTTTCTGTTTTTTCAGCAAGATCAAACAACAATCATCCAAGAAGATCCTAAAGGCTTTACTTGGCACAAACACTAACTAAAACATAAAAAACACAATCATAACAGAGGATAGATGATTTATTTATTACTAAACAGGAACAAAAATAAAATTGTTTTGCCTCCCAACAAGCGCTATCGTTTAACGCCCCTAACTAGGCATAAAAACAAGAATAGATCTAGGTATTACCATCTTTGGTGTTGGGAAAGAAAAGAGAAAAATTCTTATCTATAGCATTTATCCTTCTATTTTGAGAAAGCACATGGCCATTAATGGTGGAAGAAAGATTAAGCACGCTATGAAAATTTGCATCTAAGCTAGCCTTCATCTCTTTGATAATTTCGTTTTGATAAAAGCACAAAAGAGAGGTGGATTCAACCTTCTCACTCATGGGGTGGCCAAATATAGTTTTCATCTTTTCATAGGTATCTATGGCATCCCCCTCAAGAAAACCTTCTTCAAAAATAGAATCTAAAACTTGCTTGAATGAAGAGGGTAAGCCAACATAAAAGCTTTTTAGGTATATCTCAATTTGATATTGGGGCACATAGCTAGCTCGGATCCTTAATAACCTATCCCAAGCGTCTTTCAAAGACTCATCAAGCAAATAACGAAAAATTTCGGGATCGTCTTCATCGAAATTATCCAAACTCTCATTGATAACCCCGGTAGGTCTTTCAATAGCATCATTATTTATGAGCTTAGAAAGGATAGAGGGTCTATCCAAAGTGCTAGAACTCGGGAGAAAAGCCTTACCCCTTTTTGATTCAGCCATGGCGAAAGAAAGGCAAACGGTAAAAGGGCGAACGGAAAAGAGGCAAATAAAATGGCAAAAGTGAAGTGGGGGAGAGGAAAACGAGAGGCTAATGGCAAATAATGTAATGCGAGGGATAAGAGTTTGTGATGGGTACTTGGTATGTCTTGACTTGTGCGTAGATCTCCCCGGCAACGGCGCCAGAAACGGCTAGTTGATGGGAGATCAAATCTTGACTTGACTTGGTGTAAGCCTCCCCGGCAACGGCGCCAGAGATCCTTCTTGCTACCTCTTGAGCATGCGTTGGTTTTCCCTTGAAGAGGAAAGGGTGATACAGCAAAGTAGCGTAAGTATTTCCCTCAATTTTTGAGAACCAAGGTATCAATCCAGTAGGAGACTACACGCAAGTCGCCTAGTACCTGCACAAACAAACAAGAACCTCGCAACCAACGAGATAAAGGGGTTGTCAATCCCTTCACGGCCACTTGCAAAAGTGAGATCTGATAAAGATAATAAGATAAATATTTTTGGTATTTTTGTTGTATAGATTGGAAAATAAAGATTGCAAAATAAATAGTAAACTAGAATTGTAGATTGGAAACTTATATGATGTAAACTAGACCCGGGGGGCATAGGTTTCACTCGTGTCTTCTCTCAAGATAGCATGTATTACGGTGGGTGAACAAATTACTGCCGAGCAATTGATAGAAAAGCGCATAGTTATGATGATATCTAAGGCAATGATCATGAATATAGGCATCACGTCCGTGTCAAGTAGACCGAAACGATTCTGCATCTACTACTATTACTCCACACATCGACCGCTATCCAACATGCATCTAGAGTATTAAGTTCATAAGAACGGAGTAACGCTTTAGGCAAGATGACATGATGTAGAGGGATAAACTCAAGCACTATGATATAAACCCCATATTTTTATCCTCGATGGCAACAATACAATACGTGCCTTGCTGCCCCTGCTGTCACTGGGAAAGGACACCACAAGATTGAACCCAAAGCTAAGCACTTCTCCCATTGCAAGAAAGATCAATCTAGTAGGCCAAACTAAACCGATAATTCGAAGCGACTTGCAAAGATATCAAATCATGCATATAAAAATAATCAAATAATATTCATGGATAATCAAGTTCATAAACCCACAATTCATCGGATCTCGGCAAACACACCGCCAAAAGAGTTACATCGAATAGATCTCCAAGAAGATCGAGGAGAACTTTGTATTGAGATCCAAAGAGAGAGAAGAAGCCATCTAGCTAATAACTATGGACCCGAAGGTCTATGGTACGGAGAGGCTATGGTATTGATGTAGAAGCCCTCCGTGATCGAATCCCCCTCCGACAGATTACCGAAAAAGGCTCCAAGATGGGATCTCACGGGTACAGAAGGTTGCGGCGGTGGAAAAGGTGTTTCGTTCTTTTCCCCGAAGGTTTCAGGGTATAAGAGTATATATAGGCGAAAGAAATAGGTCGGTGGAGCTGTGAGGGGCCCATGAGGGTGGGAGGCATGCCCACCCCCCTGGAGCGCGCCCTCCTGCCTCGTGGCTTCCCCGCTGCTTCCTTGACATCCACTCCAAGTCTCCTGGATCATGTTTGTTCCACAAAAGATCCTCGCGAAGGTTTCATTCCGTTTGATATTCCTTTTCTGCGAAACACTGAAATAGGCAAAAAAACAGCGATTTGCACTAGGATTTCGGTTAATAGGTTAGTCCCAAACATAATATAAAAAGGTATATTAAAGCCCATTAAACATCCAAAACAAATAATATAATAGCATGGAACAATCAAAAATTATAGATATGTTGGAGATGTATCAGCGCCTCTCCCGTCGACGTCTGTCCACACCCGCCAGGGCCGCCGCCCCGGGCCTCGCCCTGTGCTATCGCCTCTTGCACTAGGTGCTGAGGCCGTCGACGCCTCTTGTGCTGGCCGGGGGGTAAGCCCAGCCGAGGCCACGGCCTCGCCCTCAATGGGCGCCCACGCCCGGTACCCGCACGCCCGCACACCTAGTTGGCCCTATGGGACACTGCCCAGTGGGGCCCCCACGCCCCTGTCTACAAAAAATATATAAATATAATATTGTTTAATTAATTAATTAATTAACTTAATTAACCTTGCTTAGTTACCCTAATGAACTATATTAGTCAAATTAAACCTGCTTAATTAGTTAGGTCAATGATAGATGGGTCTCGGCCGTCAGTTTGACTAGTCAACGCTCTGTTGACTACTCACATCGTGATGACATCATAATTGCATTTTTGAATTAAGGATAATTCCAGAATATTGTTTAAAACTTTAAAAAATCTTATGAAATAATTCGTATCTCGGATGAAAAAGTTTTATACATGAAAGTTGCTCAGAACGATGAGACGAATCCGAATACATGGTCTGTTCATCCGCCACATGTCCCTAGCATAGCAAGCATCGAACCCTTTCCCTCCGGTTCGTCTATCCAAAAATGCCTAACCCCGGGAAAACTTTCCCGGATGTTACCCCCCTTCACCGGTATTGTGTAGCACCGTGTTAGAACACCCCTCGCGCTGCTTATTGCTTGTCATGTATATGTTTGCTCTTTATTTACTCTTTTCCCCCTCTTCTCTCTGGTTGACCCCGAGACCGATGCCGATGCCCCTGTGATCGACTACGTCACTGATGACCCCTCCTTCTCGTCTGAGCAACCAGGCAAGCCCCCCTTTGATCATCCCGATATCGCCCATTCCATTCTCTCTCTTGCTTGCATTAGATTTTGCTACTGTTATTGATTGCTCCTATTCTGATGCATAGCCTGCTTTTGTAACCCGCTTATTGTTACCTACTGCTTATCCTAAACTGCTTAGTATAGGTTGGTTAGTGATCCATAAGTGAGCCCCACCTTGTCCTTGTTGCCCTTGCTTCATCATCGACGACTTGATCAACGTGATCGACGACCAAAGCCCGACACCTCACATCACATCACGCCCCTTTTGTTGCTCGACTCTGCAAAGCTACTATCGAGTACCAAGGGTGATACCTCATAACGCACTCCTGATGATAATTTTGTAGTGTAGCTATTCGGTCGTGGTCACCAAGGGTGATTCCTCTTTCACCACTCCCGATACGACTCTGTCGTGCAACCCCTCAAGTGTGGACCTCGAGGGTGATTCCTCCTATGTTCACCTTGATGATTACATTGAGTGGAATCCACCGAGGGTGATTCCTCGGGTTTTTCCCCTTGATGTTTTGGACACACGGTTACCTGGACTTTACTTGAGACCATTACTGAAGTCGGATCGGCCCTGACAGGTACCCGCGAGTTGATGTGAAAGTTGGCCGGGCCCGTAGAGCACCCGCGAGTTTTCTACGAGGCATGGACGGGCATTCTGGGCCCTTGCCGTAAGTCCACGAGACAGGGTGACGGGGTCACATTATCGTGAGTCTCTTCTCATCTCCGCGAGCCCTCAATGCACTAACAGGTCTGGGTATTTGTTCCAGTTGTCCTGTGGCCTTTACGCACTAACCACCACGCGAGAATAGTTATGGGCCTTGACGTCGCAGTATCAGCCGAAGCTTTGTCAGACGTCCAGTTCAGCATTGTGGCACGATCGGATCACGCCGACCATCCGAGGTGGCGTTGGTATTCACCCTGCACACAATGACTCGGAGTGCAATGGGTGATGGGCCCAAGACCCCGGAGCGCTTAGGATGTAGACCGGCGGGGACTTCTCTGCTGAGCCTAGGTAGGGTTGCAACGTGTTGATCTTCCAAGGTCGGGCATTGACTCAGAAAAGTGTGTTCGGCCAGAGTAATCAAGCGTGTTGGGTAACGTGGTGCACCCCTGCAGGGAAGTTATCTATTCGAATACCGTGTCCATGGTAGTGGACGTTTAGACTTGTATCCTGATCTATCATAACTAGAACTGGTTACTTGAGATATGTGATGGATATGTGGCTCCGAGATTGCTTTCTCGTAGGGAGTCGAGGAAGGATCTCTAGGTGTTAATTCTACAACATGTTTGTTAATATAAACTTCTATTCTTTACTCTTCTACATGCTGCAAGATGCTTGGAGCTGCTTGAAGATGCTAGTCTTCGATAGGCTAGGCCTTCCCCTCTATTCTGGCATTCTGCAGTTCAGTCCACATATACAACCCTTCCATTTGATACCAATGCATACTTACTATAGATATGATGTTTGCGAATACTTTGGATGAGTACTCACGGTTGCTTTGCTACCCTTTTCCCTTCTTTCCTCTTTCCGGTTGTTGCAACCAGTTGGTGGATTCCAGGAGCCAGATGCCACCGTCGACGTCTACTACTACCCTGAGGGTGCCTACTACTATGTGGAGGCCACCGACGACCAGGAGTAGTTAGGAGGTCCCAGGCAGGAGGCCTTGCCTCTTCGATCATTGTTTCTTTTGTGCTAGCCTTCTTAAGGCATTCTTGTTTAACTTATGTCTGTACTCAGATATTGTTGCTTCCGCTGACGCTTGTGTATCGAGCTTATGTATTCGAGCCCTCGAGGCCCCTGGCTTGTAATATGAAGCTTGTATTATTTTAATTTGTGTCTAGAGTTGTGTTGTGATATCTTCCCGTGAGTCCCTGATCTTGATCATACACATTTGCGTGTATGATTAGTGTACGGTCGAATCAGGGGCATCACATTCATGATGCTACTGATAATTATTATGGGAGAGGAACATATGCTTCTACATATTGCAATAATATCAAGTTTCCTCTCTATGTGTTGAAAATCTTGAAGTTATGCTTGTTTTGCCTTCCTATGCTAGTTGATTCTTGCTCCACAAAATTGTTTGCTCACAAAATCCCTATGCATAGGAAGTGGGTTAGACTTAAATGTGCGAGTAATATTCTTCATGATGCTCCCATTATGTTTCAGTTCTTATCTTTTATGTGAGCATCACTGAAATCATCATGCCTAGCTAAAAAGGCATTAAAGAAAAGCGCTTGTTGGGAGACAACCCAACATTTATACCTACTATTTTTGTGTTTTCACATGATTATGGTACTGTAGTAATCATGTTTTATAGCTTTTGTTTCATTAAAGTGCCAAGTAAGACCTTTGGGATGGTCTATGGTGATAGTTGATTTGATCTTGCTGAAAAACAAAAACTTTTGGGCCCAGTAAAATAATTTTCAATTATTACAGAAGCGTGATACAATCCTGATTCGTTTTGAACAAGATTTAAATACAAATTTTCCAGGATGTCCTAATTTTTCAGAATTATTGGAGTTACAAAAGTATACGAAGTTTCCAGATTACTACACACTATTTTGTTTTTGACAGATTCAGTTTTTATTGTGATGTTTGCTTATTTTGATGAATCTATGGGTAGTATTGGAGGGTATGAACCATGGAGAAGTTGGAATACAGTAGATATTTGATACGTCTCCAACGTATCTATAATTTTTGATTGCTCCATGCTATATTATCTACTTTTTTGGACATTATTGGGCTTTATTATCCACTTCTATATTATTTTTGGGACTAACCTATTAACCGGAGGCCCAGCCCAGAATTGCTGTTTTTTGCCTATTTTAGGGTTTCGAAGAAAAGGAATATCAAACGGAGTCCAAATGGAATGAAACCTTCAGGAACGTGATTTTCTCATCGAATACAACTCAGGAGACTTGGACCCTACGTCAAGACACGTAACATGAGGCCACGAGGTAGGGGGCGCGCCTACCCCCCCCCCCAGGCGCGCCCTCCACCCTCGTGGGCCCCCTATTGCTCCACCGACGTACTTCTTCCTCCTATATATACCCACGTACCCCCAAACGATTAGATACGGAGCCAAAACCCTAATTCCATCGTCATAACTTTCTGTATCCACGAGATCCCATCTTGGGGCCTGTTCCAGAGCTCCGCCGGAGGGGGCATCGATCACGGAGGGCTTCTACATCAACACCATAGCCCCTCCGATGAAGTGTGAGTAGTTTACCTCAGACCTACGTGTCCATAGTTAGTAGCTAGATGGCTTCTTCTCTATTTTTGGATCTCAATACAATGTTCTCCCCCTCTCTTGTGGAGATCTATTCGATGTAATCTTCTTTTTGCGGTGTGTTTGTTGAGGCCGATGAATTGTGGATTTATGATCAAGTCTATCTATGAATAATATTTGAATCTTATCTGAATTCTTTTATGTATGATTGGTTATCTTTGCAAGTCTCTTCGAATTATCAGTTTGGTTTGGCCTACTAGATTGATCTTTCTTGCAATGGGAGAAGTGCTTAGCTTTGGGTTCAATCTTGCGGTGTCCTTTCCCGGTGACAGTAAGGGCAGCAAGGCACATATTGTATTGTTGCCATCGAGGATAACAAGATGGGGTTTTCTTCATATTACATGAGTCCATCCCTCTACATCATGTCATCTTGCTTAAGGCGTTACTCTGTTTTTAACTTAATACTCTAGATGCATGCTGGATAGCGGTCGATGAGTGGAGTAATAGTAGTAGATGCAGGCAGGAGTCGGTCTACTTGTCTCGAACGTGATGCCTATATACATGATCATACCTAGATATTCTCATAATTATGCTCAATTCTGTCAATTGCTCAACAGTAATTTGTTCACCCACCATAGAATACTTATGCTCTTGAGAGAAGCCACTAGTGAAACCTATGGCCCCCAGGTCTATCTTTATCATATCAATCTCCTACTACTTAGTTATTTACTTTGCCTTTATTCTACTTTGCATCTTTATCATAAAAATACCAAAAATATTATCTTATCATATCTATCAGATCTCACTCTCGTAAGTGGCCCTATAGGGATTGACAACCCCTATTTGCGTTGGTTGCGAGGATTTATTTGTTTTGTGCAGGTGCGAGGGACTTGCGTGTAGCCTCCTACTGGATTGATACCTTGGTTCTCAAACACTGAGGGAAATACTTACGCTACTTTGCTGTATCATCCCTTCCTCTTCGGGGAAAACTAACGCAGTACTAAAAGAGGTACCAAGAAGGATTTCTGGCGCCGTTGCCGGGGATGTCTATGCAAAAGTCAACATACCAAGTACCCATCACATACCCTTATCTCCCGCATTACATTATTTGCCATTTGCCTCTCGTTTTCCTCTCCCCCACTTCACCCTTGCCGTTTTATTCGCCCTCTCTCTCTATCCTCCCTCTCTATTTGCCTCCCTTTTGTTCACTTGCTTTCTATTTGCTTGTGTGTTAGTCTGTTTGCTTGTCGTTATGGCTAGTCCCTTATCTTCTCCATTGTCTCCCGAGAATGAAATTCTAAATTTTAAGCAAAGGGAGGGTGAAAATCTAAAAGATGCTTGGTATAGAATTTGCAATGCTCAAAATAAATCTACTAGGAAGCAATCTACTACCATTCTCCTTCGCAATTTTTATGTAGGCATTACTCCTTGGCACCGTTATGTTCTTGATACTATTACCGCAGGGAACTTTTTGGGTAGCCATACTTTTGATTCTTATAATGCTATGTTAGATTTATTTGTCTCACCCCCTCTCTTGGTTAATGGAACTATATTAACTTTGGAGCATGTAATGCAAAGGCTTGAAATTATTGAAAATAAGGTTGCTACCGTAGAATTGATTGAAAATTTGGATAAAAAGATCCACAGTCGAATCTCTCAATATGGATCTAAAGTAGGAGTTACTTTGAAAGATATTAAAGAAAAGGAACCCATAGTTAATGAGAAAATAAATCACGATTCCGTTAGGATCGATAAACTTGAGAATATTATTACCAACTTGGGAACCACTTTTTATTCCGTAAAGAATACTCCGATTCCTTCCACTAAAGTTGCCAAACTTATGTACGTTCCTAAAAATAAGGGTGAATCATCTAGTAAGGAAAATGCGGATCTCAAATCTATAAGTGTTCATCCCAATCTTATTGCTATCATTAAGGAACCATTTGTTACAAATGAATTTTTCTATCTTGTGCCTAAAAGTTTGATACTTAATAAAAAGAAAGAAATTCCTAAAGATGGTAGATGCCTCATTCAATAATTGCCTACCAAAGATGGCAATACCTAGATCTATTCTTGCTTGTTATGCCTAGCTAGGGGCGTTAAACGATAGCGCTTGTTGGGAGGCAACCCAATTTTATTTTTATTCCATGCTTTTTGCTCCTGTTTAGTAATAAATAAATTATCTAGCCTCTGTTTTGGTTGTGTGTTTTGTGTTTAATTAGTGTTTGTGCCAAGTAGAACCGTTGGGAAGACTTGGGGAAAGTCTTGTTGAACTTGCTGTAAAAAACAGAAACTTTAGCGCTTACGAGAACAGCTGTCATTTTTATTTGGAAAGAGATATTTAGTTAATTATTTTTGCAGATGATTAATAGATAAATTCCTCACGTCCAGAAATTTATTTTAGAATTTTTGGGGTTCCAGATCTTGCGCTAGCTACAGATTACTACAGGCTGTTCTGTTTTTGACAGATTCTGTTTTTCGTGTGTTGTTTGCTTATTTTGATGAATCTATGGCTAGTAAATTAGTTTATAAACCATAGAAAAGTTTAAATACAGTAGGTATAACTCCCATATAAATAAAGAATGAGTTCATTACAGTACTTTGAAGTGGTCTTTTGTTTTCTTTCGCTAACGGAGCTCACGAGATTTTCTACTTTAAGTTTTGTGTTGTGAAGTTTTCAAGTTTTGGGTAAAGATTTGATGGATTATGGAACAAGGAGTGGCAAGAGTCTAAGCTTGGGGGTGCCCACGGCACCCCCAATATAATCTAAGGACACCTAAAAGCCAAAGCTTGGGGATGCCCCGGAAGGCATCCCCTCTTTCGTCTACTTCTATCGGTAACTTTACTTGGAGCTATATTTTTATTTACCACATGATATGTGTTTTGCCTGGAGCGTCTTGTATTATTTGAGTCTTTGCTTGTTAGTTTACCACAATCATCCTTGATGTACACACCTTTTGATAGAGCCATATATGATTTGGAATTTGTTAGAATACTTTATGTGCTTCGCTTATATCTTTTGAGTTATATAATTTTGCTCTAGTGCTTCACTTATATCTTTTAGAGCACGGTGGTGGATTTGTTTTATAGAAACTAGTGATCTCTCATGCTTCAGTTAGATTATTTTGAGAGTCTTAATAGCATGGTAATTTGCTTAAAATCCTAATATGCTTGGTATGCAAAATTAATAATAAAACTCTCTTATGAGTGTGTTGAATACTATGAGAAGTTTGATACTTGATAATTGTTTTGAGATATGGAGATGGTGATATTAAATTCATGCTAGTTGAGTAGTTGTGAAATTGGTAAATACTTGTGTTTAAGCTTGTGATTCCCGTAGCATGCACGTATGGTGAACCGTTATGTGATGAAGTCGGAGCATGATTTATTTATTGATTGTCTTCCTTATGAGTGGCGGTCGGGGACGAGTGATGGTCTTTTCCTACCAATCTATCCCCCTAGGAGCATGCGCGTAATACTTTTCTTTGATAACTTGTAGATTTTTGCAATAAGTATATGAGTTCTTTATGACTAATGTTGAGTCCATGGATTATACACACTCTCACCCTTCCACCTTTGCTAGCCTCTATAATACCGCACACCTTTTCGCCAGTATCATACACCCACCATATACCTTCCTCAAAACAGCCACCATACCTACCTATTATGGCATTTCCATAGCCATTCCGAGATATATTGCCATGCAACTTTCCACCATTCCGTTTATGACACACTCCATCATTGTCATATTGCTTAGCATGATCATGTAGTTGACATAGTATTTGTGGCAAAGCCACCATTCATAATTCTTTCATACTTGTCACTCATGCATCATTGCATATCCCGGTACACCGCCGGAGGCATTCACATAGAGTCATATTTTGTTCTAAGTATCGAGTTGTAATTGTTGAGTTGTAAGAAAAATAAAAGTGTGATGATCATCATTATTAGAGCATTGTCCCAGTGAGGAAAGGATGATGGAGACTATGATTCCCCCACAAGTCAGGATGAGACTCCGGACGAAAAATAAATAAAAGAGGCCAAAGAAGCCCAAAAAAAGAGAAAGAAAAGAGGCCATAAAAAAGAGAAAAGGCCCAAATAAAAAATAAAAAAAAGAGAGAAAAAGAGAGAAGGGACAATGTTACTATCCTTTTACCACACTTGTGCTTCAAAGTAGCACCATGATCTTCATAGTAGAGAGTCTCTCATGTTATCACTTTCATATACTAGTGGGAATTTTTCATTATAGAACTTGGCTTGTATATTCCAATGATGGGCTTCCTCAAATTGCCCTAGGTATTCATGAGCAAGCAAGTTGGATGCACACCCACTTAGTTTCTTTTTGAGCTTTCATATACTTATAGCTCTAGTGCATCTGTTGCATGGCAATCCCTACTCACTCACATTGATATCTATTGATGGGCATCTCCATAGCCCGTTGATACACCTAGTTGATGTGAGACTATCTTCTCCTTTTTGTCTTCTCCACAACCACCACTCTATTCCACCTGTAGTGCTATATCCATGGCTCACGCTCATGTATTGCGTGAAGATTGAAAAAGTTTTGAGAATGTCAAAAGTATGAAACAATTGCTTGGCTTGTCATCGGGGTTGTGCATGATTTAAATATTTTGTGTGGTGAAGATAGAGCATAGCCAGACTATATGATTTTGTAGAGATAACTTTCTTTAGCCATGTTATTTTGAGAAGACATAATTGCTTTGTTAGTATGCTTGAAGTATTATAATTTTCTATGTCAATATGAACTTTTGTCTTGAATCTTTTGAATCTGAATATTCATACCACAATTAAGAAGAATTAGATTAAAATTATGCCAAGTAGCACTCCACATCAAAAATTCTGTTTTTATCATTTACCTACTCGAGGACGAGCAGGAATTAAGCTTGGGGATGCTTGATACGTCTCCAACGTATCTATAATTTTTGATTGCTCCATGCTATATTATCTAATGTTTTGGACATTATTGGGCTTTATTATCCACTTTTATATTATTTTTGGGACTAACCTATTAACCGGAGGCCCAGCCCAGAATTGTTGTTTTTGCCTGTTTTAGGGTTTCGAAGAAAAGGAATATCAAATGGAGTCCAAACGGAATGAAACCTTCGGGAACGTGATTTTCTCATCGAATACAACTCAGGAGACTTGGACCCTATGTCAAGACACGTAACAGGAGGCCATGAGGTAGGGGGCGCGCCTACCCCCCACCCCCCCAGGCGCGCCCTCCACCCTCGTGGGCCCCCTGTTGCTCCACCGACGTACTTCTTCCTCCTATGTATACCCACGTACCCCCAAACAATCAGATACGGAGCCAAAACCCTAATTCCACCGCCGTAACTTTCTGTATCCACAAGATCCCATCTTGGGGCCTGTTCCAGAGCTCCGCCAGAGGGGGCATCGATCACGGAGGGCTTCTACATCAACACCATAGCCCCTCCGATGAAGTGTGAGTAGTTTACCTCAGACATACGGGTCCATAGTTAGTATCTAGATGGCTTCTTCTCTCTTTTTGGATCTCAATACAATGTTCTCCCCCTCTCTTGTGGAGATCTATTCGATGTAATCTTCTTTTTGCGGTGTGTTTGTTGAGACCGATGAATTGTGGGTTTATGATCAAGTCTATCTATGAATAATATTTGAATCTTCTCTGAATTCTTTTATGTATGATTGGTTATCTTTGCAAGTCTCTTCAAATTATCAGTTTGGTTTGGCCTACTAGATTGATCTTTCTTGCAATGGGAGAAGTGCTTAGCTTTGGGTTCAATCTTGCGGTGTCCTTTCCCGGTGACAGTAAGGGCAGCAAGGCACGTATTGTATTGTTGCCATCGAGGATAACAAGATGGGGTTTTCTTCATATTGCATGAGTCCATCCCTCTACATCATGTCATCTTGCTTAAGGCGTTACTCTGTTTTTAACTTAATACTCTAGATGCATGCTGGATAGCGGTCGATGAGTGGAGTAATAGTAGTAGATGCAGGCAGGAGTCGGTCTACTTGTCTCGGACGTGATGCCTATATACATGATCATACCTAGATATTCTCATAATTATGCTCAATTATGTCAATTGCTCAACAGTAATTTGTTCACCCACCATAGAATACTTATGCTCTCGAGAGAAGCCACTAATGAAACCTATGGCCCCCGGGTCTATCTTTATCATATCAATCTCCTACTACTTAGTTATTTACTTTGCCATTTACTTTGCCTTTATTCTACTTTGCATCTTTATCATAAAAATATCAAAAATATTATCTTATCATATCTATCAGATCTCACTCTCGTAAGTGGCCCTATAGGGATTGACAACCCCTATTTGCGTTGGTTGCGAGGATTTATTTGTTTTGTGTAGGTGCGAGGGACTCGCGCGTAGCCTCCTACTGGATTGATACCTTGGTTCTCAAAAACTGAGGGAAATACTTACGCTACTTTGCTGCATCATCCCTTCCTCTTCGGGGAAAACCAACGCAGTGCTAAAAGAGGTAGCAATATTACACTCATATAAATTTAGAATGAGTTCACAACAGTACCTAAGTGGTGATTTGCTTTATTATACTAACGGAGCTTACGAGTTTTCTGTTGAGCTTTGTGTTGTGAAGTTTTCAAGTTTTGGGTGAACTTTCGATGGACTATGGAATAAGGAGTGGCAAGAGCCTAAGCTTGGGGATGACCAAGGCACCCCAAGGTAATATTCATGGATAACCAAGCATCTACGCTTAGGGATGCCCCGGATGGCATCCCCTCTTTCGTCTTCGTCCATCGGTAAATTTACTTGAGGCTATATTTTTATTCACAACGTGATATGTGTTTTGCTTGGAGCGTCTTTTATCATATAAGTATTTGCTTTTTAGTTTGCCACAATCATCCTTGATGTACACACCTTTTGAGAGGGACACACATTGATCCTGAATTTATTAGAATACTCTATGTGCTTCACTTATATCTTTTGAGCTAGGCAATATGCTCTAGTGCTTCACTTATATCTTTTTAGAGCACGGCGGTGGTTTTATTTTATAGAAATTATTGAACTCTCTTGATTCACTTATATTATTTTGAGAGTCTTTAAACAGAATGGTAATTTGCTTAGGTTATGAATTTAGTCCTAATATGATGGGCATCCAAGAGGGATATAGTAAAAACTTTCATATAAAGAGTATTGAATTCTATGAGAAGTTTGATTCCTTGCATTTTTTGAGATATAAAGATGGTGATATTAGATTCATGCTAGTGAGTAATTGTGGATTGGTAAATACTTGTGTTAAAGTTTGTGATTCCCATAGCATGCACGTATGATGAACCATTATGTGATGAAGTCTGAGCATGATTTATTTATTGATTGTCTTCCTTATGAGTGGCGGTCGAGGATGAGCGATGGTCTTTTCCTACCAATCTATCCCCCTAGGAGCATGCATGTAGTACTTTGTTTCAATAGATAATAGACTTTTGCAATAAGTATGTGAGTTCTTTATAACTAATGTTGAGTCCATGGATTATACGCACTCTCACCCTTCCACCATTGCTAGCCTCTCTAGTACCGTGCAACTTTCGCCGGTGCATTAAACCCACCATATACCCTTCCTCAAAACAGCCACCATACCTACCTATTCTGGCATTTGCATAGCCATTTCGAGATATATTGCCATGCAACTTCCACCGTTCCATTTATTATGACACATACAATCATTGTCATATTGTTTTGCATGATCATGTAGTTGGCATAGTATTTGTGGCTTGGCCACCGTTCATATTTTTTATACATGTCACTCTTGATCATTGCACATCCCGGTACACCGCCGGAGGTATTCATATATAGTCATATCTTTGTTCTAGTATCGAGTTGTAATTTTGGAGTTGTAAGTAAATAAAAGTGTGATGATCATCATTATTAGAGCATTTTCCCATGTGAGGAAAGGATGATGGAGGCTATGATTCTCCCACAAGTCGGGATGAGACTCCGGACTTCAAAAATAAATAGAGGTTGAAGAGCCCAAAAAAGGAGGCCAAATAGCCCAAACAAAAACAAAGGAGAAAAAAGTGAGAGAAATAGAGAGAAGGGACAATGTTACTATCCTTTTACCACACTTGTGCTTCAAAGTAGCACCATGTTCTTCATGATAGAGAGTCTCCTATTTTGTCACTCTCATATACTAGTGGGAATTTTTCTTTATAGAACTTGGCTTGTATATTCCAATGATGGGCTTCCTCAAATTGCCCTAGGTCTTCATGAGCAAGCGAGTTAGATGCACACCCACTTAGTTTGTTTTTGAGCTTTCATACACTTATTGCTCTAGTGCATCCGTTGCATGGCAATCCCTACTCATTCACATTGATATCTATTGATGGGCATCTCCATAGCCCGTTGATATGCCTAGTTTATGTGAGACTATCTCCTTCTTTTTGTCTTATCCACAACCACCATATTCTATTCCACCTATAGTGTTATATCCATGGCTCACGCTCACGTATTGCGTGAAAGTTGAAAAGGTTTGAGAACATCAAAAGTATGAAACAATTGCTTGGCTTGTCATCAGGGTTGTGCATGATTTAATACTTTATGTGATGAAGATGGAGCATAGCCAGACTATATGATTTTGTAGGGATAACTTTCTTTCGCCATGTTATTTTGAGAAGACACGATTGCTTTGTTAGTATACTTGAAGTATTATTGTTTTTATGTCAATATTAAACTTTTGTTTTGAATCTTATGGATCTGAATATTCTTTCCATAATAGAGAAGATTACTTGGATAAATATGTTAGGTAGCATTCCACATCAAAAATTATGTTTTGATCATTTGCCTACTCGAGGATGAGCGGGATTTAAGCTTGAGGATGCTTGATACGTCTTCAACATATCTATAATTTTTTATTGTTCCATGCTATTATATTATCTGTTTTGGATGTTTTATATTCATTTATATGCTATTTTATATTATTTTTGGGACTAACCTATTAAACTAGAGCCCAGTGGCAGTTTCTATTTTTCTTGTTTTTGAGTTTTATAGAAAAGAAATATCAAATGGAGTCCAAACGAGCTGAAACTTTACATTGAATTTTTATGGACTAGAAGAGACCCACAAGGCATCGGAGATGGACCAGAGGAGTCCCGAGGCAACCATAAAGGTGGAGGGCGCGCCCCCCTAGGGCACGCCCCCTGTCTTGTGGGTCCCTCGGGAACCCCCCTGACGTGAGATCGACGCCAAAAATTCCTATAAATCATGAAACCCACAAAAAGAAACCTAGATCAGAAATTCCACCGCCGCAAGCTTCTGTAGCCATGAAAAACCAATCGGGATCCCATTTCGGCACCCCGCCGGAGGGGGAAACCATCACCGGTGGCCATCTTCATCATCCCGGTGGTCTCCATGACGAGGAGGGAGTAGTTCACCCTCGGGGCTGAGGGTATGTACCAGTAACTACGTGTTTGATCTCTCTCTCTCTCTCTCTCATGTTCATGATATAGCACGATCTTGATGTACCACGAGCTTTGTTACTATAGTTATATCATATGGTGTTTCTCCCCCTCTACCTTCTTGTGATGAATTAAGTTTTACCTTTGAGGTTTCACTATTATCGGATTGAATACTTTTATGTATTTGAGAACACTTGATGTATGTCTTGCGCGGGATACCCGTGGTGACAATGGGGTGTTCTATAGATTCACTTGATGTATGTTTTGACACTCAACTCACGGATTCCCAGGTGACATTTGGGTAATCTATGCATAGGGGTTGGTGCACATTCTCATCCTTGTTTCTCCGGTAGGAATCTTGGGACACTCTTTGAGGTTATTTGTGTTGGATTGAATATTATGAATCCGAATGTGTTTGATGCATATCGTATAATTGACCCACAGATACTTGTGGTGACATTGGAGTATCTAGGTGACATTATGGTTGATTGATGTGTATCATATGGTGTTATTTTACTACGAACTCTAGGGTTGTTTGTGACACTTATAGGAACAGCTCAATGGGTTGATCGAAAAGAATAACTTTGAGGTGGTTTTGTACCCCTACAAGCAATTTCATCTTATGTTCTCCACGATAGGAACTTTGGAGTGACTCTTTGTCGCATGTTGAGGGATTTCCATATGATTCAATTATGTTATCATTGGTGAGAGAACTTGCACTAGTGAAAGTATGAACCCTAGGCCTTGTTTTCAAGCATTGCAATACTATTTTTTCTCACTTTTGCTACTAATTACCTTGTTGTTTAATATTTTCAGATTACAAAAACCTATATCTACCATCTATATTACACTTGTATCACCATCTCTTCGCCGAACTAGTGCACCTATGCAATTTACCATTGTATTGGGTGTGTTGGGGACACAAGAGACTCTTTATTATTTGGTGAGACGTCCATTTTGCATCATGCTTTTATATTGATATTTATTGCATTATGGGTTGTTATTTCACAGTATATCACAATACTTATGCCTTTTCTCTCTTATTTATTAGGTTTACATGAAGAGGGAAAATGCGGGCAGCTGGAATTCCGGACCCGAAAAGGAGCAAATATTAGAGACCTATTCTGCACAACTCCAAAAGTCCTGAAACTTCACGGAGAATATTTTTGGAATATATAAAAAATATTGGGCGAAGAAAGCACCAGAGGGGGGCCACCAGCCAGCCATAAGGGTGGAGGGCGCCCCCCCCCCCCCGGTCTCTGTGGGGCCCCTGGCAGGCCGTCGACGCCCATCTTCTACTATATGGTGTGTTTTGACCTGGAAAAAATCAGAATGAAGCTTTCAGGACGAAGCGCCACCGTCTCCAAGCGGAACTTGGGCAGAACCAATCTAGGGCTCCGACGGAGCTATTCTGCCGGGGAAACTTCCCTCCAGGAAGGGGAAATCAAAGCCATCGTCATCACCAACGATCCTCTCATCGAGAGGGGGTCAATCTCCATCAACATCTTCACCAGCACCATCTCCTCTCAAACCCTAGTTCATCTCTTGTATCCGATCTCTGTCTCAAAACCCCAGATTGGTACCTGTGGGTTGCTAGTAGTGTTGATTACTTCTTGTAGTTGATGCTAGTTGGTTTATCCGGTGGAAGATTATATTTTCAGATCCTTAATGATAATTAATACTCCTCTAATCTTGATCATGAATATGCTTTGTGATTATTTATGTTTGTTCCTGAGGACATGGGAGAAGTCTTGTTATAAGTAATCATGTGAATTTGGTATTCATTCGATATTTTGATGAGATGTATGTTTTCTCTCCTCTAGTGGTGTTATGTGAACACCGACTACATGACACTTCACCGTGATTTGGGCCTAGGGGAAGGCATTGGGAAGTAATAAGTAGATGATGGGTTGCTAGAGTGACAGAAGCTTAAACCCTAGTTTATGCGTTGCTTCGTAAGGGGCTGATTTGGATCCATATGTTTCATGCTATGGTTAGGTTTACCTTAATTATTCTTTCGTAGTTGCGGATGCTTGCAAGAGGGGTTAATCATAAGTGGGAGGCTTGTCCAAGGAAGGGAGCACCCAAGCACCGGTCCACCCATATATCAAATTATCAAAGTAACGAACGTGAATCATATGAGCATGATGAAAACTAACTTGACAACAATTCACATGTGTCCTCGGGAGCGCTTTGCTTTATATAAGAGTTCATCTAGGCTTGTCCTTTCCTAAAAAAGGGATTGGGCCACCTTTCTGCACGTTGTTTACTTTCGTTACTTGCTACTCGTTACGAATTATCTTATCACACAACTATCTGTTACCAATAATTTCAGTGCTTGCAGAGAATACCTTGCTGAAAACCGCTTGTCATTTCCTTCTGCTCCTCGTTGCGTTCAACACTCTTATTTATCAAAAGGACCATGATAGATCCCCTATACTTGTGGGTCATCAAGACTCTTTTCTGGCGTCGTTGCCGAGGAGTGAAGCGCCTTTGGTAAGTGGAATTTGTTAAGGAAACATTTATATACTGTGCTGAAATTTACTATCACTTGTTACTATGGAAAACAATCCTTTGAGGGGCTAGTTCGGGGTATCTTCACCTTGACCAGAAGAGTAAAGAGTTGCTCCTCAACCTACTGCACCTACTGAAAATATTTATTATGAAATTCCTTCGGGTATGATAGAGAAACTGCTAGCTAATCCTTATGCAGGAGATGGAACATTACATACCGATATGCACCTAATCTATGTGGATGAAGTTTGTGGATTATTTAAGCTTGCAGGTATGCCCGAGGAAGTTGTCAATAAGAAGGTATTCCCTTTATCTTTTAAGGGAAGGGCATTTACATGGTATAGGCTATGTGATGATATTGGATCATGAAACTACAACCGATTGAAATTGGAATTTCATCAGAAGTTTTATCCTATGCATCTGGTTCATCGTGATCGGAATTAAATATATAATTTTTGGCCTCGTGAAGGAGAAAGTATCGCTCAAGATTGGGGGAGGCTTAATTCAATGTTATATTCATGCCCCAATCATGAGCTCTCAAGAGAAATTATTATTCAAAAAATTTATGCTCGTCTTTCTCATAATGATCGATCCATGCTCGATACTTCTTGTACTGGCTCTTTTATGAAGAAGGATATTGAATTCAGATGGGATTTGTTGGAAAGAATTAAATGCAACTCTAAAGATTGGGAACTCGGCGAAGGTAAGGAGTCAGGTATAAACCTTAAGTTTGATTGTGTTAAATCTTCTATGGATACCGACGCTTTTCGTGATTTTAGCACTAAATATGGACTTAACTCTGAGATAGTAACTTCTTTCTGTGAATCATTTGCTACTCATGTTGATCTCCCTAAGGAGAAGTGGTTTAAATATCATCCTCCCATTGAAGTTAAAGTAGTAGAACCTATTAAAGTTGAAGAAGAAACTAATACTTATAATGTTGATCCTATTGTTTCTACTGCTTATATTGAGAAACCACCTTTTCCTATTAGAATAAAGGATCATGCTAAAGCTTCAACTATGGTTCGTAAGAGTTATACTAGAACACCTACACCCCTGGCCAAATTAAAGTTGAGCCTAGTATTGCTATGTTTAAAGATCTCTTGGTTGATAATATTGAAGGGCATGTTATTTATTTCTGTGATGAAGCTGCTAGGATTGCTAAACCTGATATTAAAGATAAACATAGACCTGTTGTTGGAATGCATGTTGTTTCTGTTAAAATTGGAGATTATTGTTATCATGGCTTATGTAATGTGGGTACTAGTGTGAGTGAAATTCCTTATTCCTTATATAAAGAGATTGTGAATGATATTGCACCTGCTGAGATAGAAGATATTGATGTTACTATTAAGCTTGCTAATAGAGATACTATATCTCCAATTGGGATTGTTAGAGATGTTGAAGTCTTGTGTGGGAACATAAAATATCATGCTGATTTTCTTGTTCTTGCTTCCCCACAAGATAATTTTTGTTCCATTATATTTGGTAGACCTTTCTTGAATATTGTTAATGCTAAGATAGACTATGAGAAAGATATTGTTACTGTTGGTTTACGGGATATGTCTCATTATTTTAGTTTCTCTAAATTTTGTAGACAACCCCATGATAAATAATTTCCTAGTAAGGATTAAATTATTGGTCTTGCTTCTATTGTCGTGCCTCCTACTGATACTTTAGAACAATATTTGCTAGACCATGAAAATGATATGTTTATGAATGAAAGAAGGGAAATAGATGAAATATTCTTTAATCAAGGGCATGTTTTGAAACATAATTTGCCTGTTGAAATCCTTGGGGATACTCCTCCACCTAAGGGTGATCCTGTGTTTGAGCTTAAACAATTACCTAATACTTTGAAGTATGCTTATCTCGATGAAAAGCACATATATCCTGCTATTATCAGTGCTAACCTTTCAGAGCATGAAGAAAATACATTATTGAAAACTCTGGAGAAGCATCGTGCCGCTATTGGATATACTCTTGATGATCTTAAGGGCATTAGTCCCACTCTATGTCAGCACAAAATTAATCTGGAGCAAGATGCTAAACCAGTTGTTGATCACCAACGACGGTTAAATCCTAAGATGAAAGAAGTGGTAAGAAATGAAATACTAAAGCTTCTGGAGGCAGGTCTAATTTATCCTATTGCTGGTAGTAAATGGGTAAGTCATGTTCATTGTGTCCCTAAGAAGGGAGGTATTGCTTTTGTTCCTAATGATAAGAATGAATTGATTCTACAAAGAATTGTTACAGGTTATAGAATGGTAATTGATTTTCGCAAATTGAATAAAGCTACTAGAAAAGATCATTACCCTCTACCTTTTATCGATCAAATGCTAGAAATACTATCCAAACATACACATTTTTGCTTTCTAGATGGTTATTCTGGTTTCTCTCAAATACCCATGTCAAAAGATGATCAGGAGAAGACCACTTTTACTTGCCCTTTCGGTACCATTGCTTATAGACGTATGCCTTTTGGTTTATGCAATGCACCTGCTACCTTTCAAAGATGTATGACTGCTATATTCTCTGATTTTTGTGAAAAGATTGTTGAGGTTTTCATGGATGATTTCTCCTTTGGGAAAATTTTGTTTTTGCCACTCTAGATTTTTCCAATTTTCCTTATGCCACTCTAGATTTTGACATTTCACTTTTGCCACTCTTAGTTTTTGACAATTATCACAATTGCCATTCCCGTGGCAAAAGCAAAATTTTCAGAGTGGCAATTGTGATAATTGTCAAAAGCTAAGAGTGGCAAAAATGAAATGAAATTATTTTGCTTTTGCCACAGAATGGCAATTGTGGTAATCGTCAAAAGCTAAGAGTAGCAAAAGTGAAATGTCAAAATCTAGAGTGGCATAAGAAAAATTGGCAAAATCTAGAGTGGCAAAAACAAAATTTTCCCTTCTCCATTTATGAAACTTCTTTTGATGATTGCTTAAGCAACCTTGATCGAGTTTTGCAAATATGTTAAGAAACTAATCTTGTCTTGAATTGGGAGAGGTGCCACTTTATGGTTAATGAAGGTATTGTCTTGGGGCATAAAATTTCTGAAAGAGGTATTGAAGTTGTTAAAGCTACTAAAGTAGGCAATTGAAAAGATGTCGTGTCCTAAAGATATCAAAGGTATAAGAAGTTTCCTTGGTCATGTCGGTTTCTATAGGAGGTTTATTAAAGACTTCTCTAAAATTTCTAGGCCTCTCACTAATCTCTTGCAATAAGATGTTCATTTTGTTTTTGATGATGATTGTGTAGAAGCATTTGAAATACTTAAGAAAGCCTTGATTTCTGCTCCTATTGTACAGCCACCTGATTGGAATTTACACTTTGAAATTATGTGCGATGCTAGTGATTATGCTGTTGGTGCTGTTCTTGGACAAAGAGTCGATAAGAAATTGAATGTTATTCATTATGCTAGTAAAACTCTAGACAGTGCCCAGAGAAATTATGCTACTATTGAAAAAGAATATTTAGCAGTTGTATTTGCTTGTGATAAGTTCAGATCATCTTATATTTTTTATTCCAAAGTAATTGTTCACACGATCATGTTGCTATTAAATATCTTATGGAAAAGAAAGATGCTAAACCTAGACTTATTAGATGGGTTCTCTTATTACAAGAATTTGATTTGCATATTATTGATAGAAAGGGAGTTGAGAACCCAGTTGCAGACAACTTGTCTAGGTTAGAAAATGTTCTTGATGACCCATTGCCTATTTGATGATAGATTTCTTGATGATCAACTAGTTGTCATAAATGCTTCTCGTAATACTCCATGGTATGCTGATTATGCTACTTACATTGTTGCTAAATTTATACCACCTAGTTTCACATACCAGCAAAAGAAAAGGTTTTTCTACGATTTAAGACATTACTTCTGGGATGACCCACACCTCTATGAATTATTCACTTGTTATTGAACCATTTGATGTTTGGGGCTTTGATTATATGGGATCTTTTCCTTCCTCTAATGGGTATACACATATTTTAGTTGTTGTTGATTACATTACTAAGTGGGTAGAAGCTATTCCAACTAGTAGTGTTGATCATAACACTTCTATTAAGATGCTTAAAGAAGTTATTTTTCTGAGGTTTGGAGTCCCTAGATATTTAATGACTGATGGTGGTTCACATTTTATTCATGGTGCTTTCCGTAAAATGCTTGCTAAATATGATGTTAACATAGAATTGCATCTCCATATCATCCTCGGTCAAGTGGTCAAGTAGAATTGAGCAATAGAGAGATTAAATTGATTTTGTAAAAGATTTTTCATAGATCTAGAAAGAATTGGTCTAAGAAACTTGATGATGCATTATGGGCTTATACAACTGCTTATAAAAACCCTATGGGTATGTCTTCGTCAAAATTATGGAAAAGCTTGTCACTTACCTCTCGAACTTGAACATAAAGCTTATTGGGCTATTAAAGAGCTCAATTATGATTTCAAACTTGCTGGTGAGAAAAGGTTATTTGACATTAGCTCACTTGATGAATGGAGAACCCAAGCCTATGAAAATGCCAAGTTGTTTAAAGAGAAAGTTAAAAGATGGCACGACAGAAGGATACAAAAGCGTGAGTTTAATGTAGGTGATCATGTTTTTCTATACAACTCTCGTTTAAGATTTTTTGCAGGAAAGCTTCTCTCTAAATGGGAAGGTCCTTACATTATCGTGGAGGTCTATCGTTCCAGTGCCATCAAAATCAACAACGCTGAAAGTACAAATCCAAAGGTGGTAAACAGTCAAAGAATCAAGCATTGTATCTTAGGTACTCCCATAAATGTTAAAACCAATATAATTAATACCATAACACCGAAGGAATACATAAGGGATACTTTCCAGAATGTTTCAGACTCCGAAAACGAATGGGTATGTGGTACGGTAAGTAAACCGACTCCAAAACTGTTCTAATAGCAATTTTTCTCCGTTTTGGAATATTTAAAAATTAGAAAAATTAAAAGTAGTCCGAAAGAGACATGAGGCCACCACAAGGGTGGAGGGCGCGCCCCCCGTCCTTGTGGCCACATCGTGTGCCCTCCGGACTCCGTTTTCTTGGACGATACTTCTTTTGGTCGGCAAAAATTCATTATATAATCTCCCGAAGGTTTTGACCACCGCACCATGACAATATCTCCAGTTTTTGTTTTGAGATGTTTCTACAGCAGATTTCGAGCAATATATCATCCCAAGATTCGGAGGGAGAAAGCTATGTAGCTGATTACATTGCAGACCCCAAGTCTATGGGGATACGGAGCATTACGGTTGGACCACGGAGGAAGAACAAGACTATGATCCAAAGGAAAAGGAGGAGATAAGCTCAAATGAAGATGAAGTCCCACTACCCCAACCTGGGGACATGCACGTGGAGTTCAAAAAGTCAAGTCTTCCTAATAAAGCAAAGAAACCTAAGATCGATTTTATCCCTTTTCGTCTCTTGCAGGAAAATAAACAGGAACTATGTAAAAAGATATGAAGGCTTGAGCAAGGAATCGATGACTTAAGGGAGGAATATTCTATCCTCAAGCGCAAGCTGAGGAAGAAGCCCACTACATCAACAACTCCATCATCACCACCTCCAAAGAAAGAGACATAAATACATGGGTATGGGCACTCCCCTTGGCAACTGCCAAGCTTGGGGAAGGTGCCCCGGTATCGTATCACCATCACACTTTCACCTTTATCCTTTTTCTTAGTTCGATCATTTTGGTATGATCTTGAGGGAATTAAATAAAAGAAAGGAATAAAAAGAAATAAAAAGATCATATATTGATCTTATGGAGAGTAATGACTTCACATATAAAGAGTATGATGAATAAAAGTTGTTGAGAGTTGACAAACATAGTTTTGGTCATTGTTGCAATTAATAGGAAGTAACAAAGAAAGAGTGGCTTCACATATAAATATACCATCTTGGACATCTTTTGTAACTGTGAGCACTCATTAAAATATGACATGCTAAAAGGTTGATGTTGGACAAGGAAGACAACATAATGGGTGATGTTTTCTTATATCCGAATAGAAGTTATATTGTCATGGGTCCTCCAACATGTTGAGCTTGCCTTTCCCTCTCATGCTAGCCAAATTCTTTGCACCAAGTAGAGATATTTGTTAATAAATTTATACCACCTAGTTTCACATACCAGAAAAAGAAAAAGTTTTTCTATGACTTAAGACATTACTTCTGGGATGATCCACACCTTTATAAAGAAGGATTAGATGGTGTTATTAGACGTTGTGTACCTGAGTATGAACAGGAACAGATCCTACGCAAGTGCCACTTCGAGTCTTACGGAGGACACCATGCTGGAGATAGAACTGCACATAAGGTATTGCAATCCAATTTCTATTGGCCCACTCTCTTTAAAGATGCTTGTAAGTTTGTCTTGTCTTGCGATCAATGTCAAAGAATTGGTAATATTAGTAGATGTCAGGAAATGCCTATGAACTATTCACTTGTTATTGAACCATTTGATGTTTGGGGCTATGATTACATCGGACCTTTTCCTTCCTCCAATGGTTCTACACATATTTTAGTTGATGTTGATTATGTTACTAAGTGGGTAGAAGCTATTCCAACTAGTAGTGCGGATCATAACACTTCTATTAAGATGCTTAAAGAAGTTATTTTTCCGAGGTTTGGAGTCCCTAGATATTTAATGACTGATGGTGGTTCACATTTTATTCATGGTGCTTTCCATAAAATGCTTGCTAAGTATGATGTTAATCATAGAATTGCATCTCCTTATCATCCCTAGTCTAGTGGTCAAGTAGAATTGAGCAATAGAGAGATTAAATTAATTTTGCAAAAGACTCTTAATAGATCTAGAAAGAATTGGTCTAAGAACCTTGATGATGCTTTGTGGACTTATAGAACTACTTATAAAAATCCTATGGGTATGTCTCCGTATAAAATGGTTTATGGAAAAGCATGTCATTTACCTCTTGAACTAGAACATAAGGCATATTGGGCTATTAAAGTGCTCAATTATGATTTCAAACTTGCCGGTGAGAAGAGGTTATTTTACATTAGCTCACTTGATGAATGGAGAGCCCGAGCCTATGATATTGCCAAATTGTTTAAAGAAAAGGTTAAAAGATGGCATGATAAAAGGATACAAAAGCGTGAGTTTAATGTAGGTGATCATGTTTTGCTATACAACTCTCGTTTAAGATATTTTGCAGGAAAGCTTCTCTCTAAATGGGAAGGCCCTTACATTATCGAGGAGGTCTATCGTTCTGGTGCCATAAAAATTAACAATGCTGAAGGAAAAAATCCGAAGGTGGTAAACGGTCAAAGACTCAAACATTATATCTCAGCTACTCCCATAAATGTTGAGACCAATGTAATTGATACCGTAACACCAAAGGTGTACATAAGGGATACTTTCCAGAATGTTTCAGACTCCGAAAAGGAATAGGTATGTGGTACGGTAAGTAAACCAACTCCAAAACGTTTCCAATGATAAATTTTCTCTGTTTTGGAATATTTAAAAAATTAGGAAAACTAAAAGTAGTCCGAAAGATACACAAGGCAGCCACAAGGGTGAAGGGCGCGCCCTACCCCCTGGGCGTGCCCCCGACCTTGTGGCCACCTCATGTGCCCTCCGGACTCTGTTTTCCTGCACAATACTTCTTATGGTCGGTAAAAATTCATTATATAATCTCCCAAAGGTTTCGACCATCGTACCATGCAAATATCTCATGTTTTTGTTTCGAGTTGTTTTCTGCGAGAGTTTTCAAGACCAGGAATCATGTCGTCTTCCTCCTCCAACAGCGGGGGTGATGATGCTTGGCTAATGAAGATAGAGATGAAGAGATAAGAACTTGGGAGATCAAAAAGGGTGATAATATCAAGAAGGCCGCGGAGGATCAAGTTCTTACAGCAGAAGAAGAAGACATCCTCCAACCTTACTACAATCATCTTACCCCTACTGAAATTGAAGCTTTCAAGATGATTGAAATAGTTCGGGTGCAAAACAAGTATCTAACTCGCGAAAATATTATGTTTCAAGAGTACATCACCGCACTCAAGGGCATTATTCCCAAATTGGAGAATCTCCTATGCTCGATGTGTGACACGACTTCATCAACAACTGTCATCCTCACCTCCAAAGAAAGAGATCTAAATACATGGGTATGGGCACTCCCCTTGGCAGATGCCAAGCTTGGGGGAGTGCCCTGGTATCGTATCACTATAACACCTCTATCTTTATCGTTTTTCTTAGTTCGATCCTTTTGGTTATATCTTGATCTAGTAGAATAAAGTTTTAGTATGATCTAGCTGAGTTTTGCCTTATGTTCCCTCTATGTAATCGAGTTCGTGAGATATATAATAAAGAGTAGTTTTAAGTTAAGGGCTTTGCTTTCTTGCTATGATCTTGAGGGAATTAAATAAAAGAAATAATAAAAAGATCATATATTGATCTTATGGAGAGTAATGGCTTCACATATAAAGAGTATGATGAATAAAAGTTGTTGAGAGTTGACAAACATAGTTTTGGTCATTGTTGCAATTAATAGGAAGTAATAAAGAAAGAGAGGCTTCACATATAAATATACTATCTTGGACATCTTTTGTAATTGTCACACATTAAAATATGACATGATAAAAAGTTGACGTTCGACAAGGAAGACAACATAATGAGTTGTGTTTGCTTATATCCGAATAGAAGTTATATTATCATGGATCATCCAACAAGTTGAGCTTGCCTTTCCGTCTCATGCTAGCCAAATTCTTTGCACCAAGTAGAGATACTACTTGTGCTTCCAAACATCCCTAAACCTAGTTTTGCCATGAGAGTTCACCATACCTACCTATGGATTGAGTAAGATCCTTCAAGTAAGTTGTCATCGGTGCAAGCAACAAAAATTGCTCTTTAAATATGTATGATCTATTAGTGTGAAGAAAATAAGCTTTATATGAACTTTGTTGGGGATCGTAGCAGAAATTTAAAATTTTCTACACATCACCAAGATCAATCTATGGAGTAATCTAGCAACGAGGGGAAGGGGAGTGCATCTACATACCCTTGTAGATCGCTAAGCGGAAGCGTTACTAGAACGTGGATGAGGTAGTCGTACTCGTAGTGATTCAGATCGCGGTCGATTCCGATCTAAGCGCCGAACAACCGTGCCTCCGCGTTCAACACACGTGCAGCCCAGTGTCGTCTCCCATGCCTTGATCTAGCAAGGAGAGAGGGAGAGGCTGGGGAAGACTCCGTCCTGCAGCAGCACGATGGCGTGGTGGTGGTGGAGGAGCGCGGTACTCCAGCAGGGCTTCGCCAAGCACTACGAGAGACGAGGAGGGGGAGAGGTAGGGCTGCGCCTTGGGAGAGAGAGACTCGTGTGTTGTGCAGCCCCAAAACCTCCACTATATATAGGGGCAAGGGAAAGGGGAGGCGCCCTAGGGTTTCCCCTAGGGGGGCTGCCAGGGTAGCTGGGATCTCCCCCTTGGGTGACTTGGCCCCCAAGCCAGGAGGTGGGAACCCTAGATGGGGCGCCCCAAACCCCCTGGTCACGTGGGAATAGGTGAGGGGGGCGCACAGCCCCTTAGTGGGCTGGTTTGCCCCCTTCCCTTGGCCCATGAAGCCCCCCAACACTTGTCGAGGCTCCCGAAACACCTTTCGGTCATGCTGGTCATCACCCGGTACCTCCGGAACACTTCCGGACTCCAAAACCCTTCATCCAATATATCAATCTTCACCTCCGGACCATTCTAGAACTCCTCGTGACGTTCGGGATCTCATCCGGGACTCTGAACAACATTCGGTAACCGCGTACATACTTTCCCTATAACCCTAGCGTCATCGAGCCTTAAGTGTGTAGACCCTACGGGCTCGGGAATAATGCAGACATGATCGAGACATCTCTCTGGTCAATAATCAGCAGCGGGATCTGGATACCCATGTTGTCTCCCACATGTTCCACGATGATCTCATCGGATGAACCATGATGTCAAAGATTCAGTCAATCCCGTATACAATTCCCTTTGTCTACCGATATAGTACTTGCCCGAGATTCGATCGTCGGTATCCCGATACCTTGTTCAATCTTGTTACCGGCAAGTATCTTTACTCGTTCCGTAACACATCATCCCGTGATCAACTCCTTGGTCACATTGTGCACATTATGATGATGTCCTACCGAGTGGGCCCAGAGATACCTCTCTGTTTACACGGAGTGACAAAATCCCAGTCTCGATTCGTGCCAACCCAACAGACACTTTCGGAGATACCCATAGTGCACCTTTATAGCCACCCAGTTATGTTGTGGCGTTTGGTACACCCAAAGCATTCCTACGGTATCCGGGAGTTGCACAATCTCATGGTCTAAGGAAATGATACTTAACATTAGAAAATCTTTAGCAGACGAACTATACGATCTTGTGCTAGGCTTAGGATTGGGTCTTGTCCATCACATCATTCTCCTAATGATGTGATCCCGTTATCAATGACATCCAATGTCCATGGTCAAGAAACCATGACCATCTATTGATCAACGAGCTAGTCAACTAGAGGCTTACTAGGGACATGTTGTGGTCTATGTATTCACACATGTATTACAGTTTCCGGTTAATACAATTATAGCATGAACAATAGACAATTATCATGAACAAGGAAATACAATAATAACCATTTTATTATTGCCTCTAGGGCATATTTCCAACAGTCTTCCACTTGCACTAGAGTCAATAATCCAGTTCACATCACTATGTGATTGCAATGAATCCAACACCCATGGGGTTTGTTCATATCTTGCTTGTGAGAGAGGTTTATTAGTTAATGAGTCTGAACCTTTCAGATCCATGTGTGCTTTACAAATCTCTATGTCATCTTGTAGATGCAGCTACCACGCGCTACTTGGAGCTATTCCAAATAACTGTTCTACTATACGAATCCGGTTTACTACTCAGAGTCATCCGGATTAGTGTCAAAGTTTGCATCGACGTAACCCTTTACGACGAACTCTTTTACCACCTCCATAATCGAGAAAATTCCTTAGTCCACTAGTTAATAAGGATAAGTTCGACCGCTGTCATGTGATCCATTCCTGGATCACTCTTGTACCCCTTGACTGACTCATGGCAAGGCACACTTCAGGTGCGGTACACATCATAGCATATTGTAGAGCCTATGTCTAAAGCATAGGGGACGACCTTCGTCCTTTCTCTCTCTTCTGTCGTGGTCAGGTCTTGAGTCTTACTCAATATTCACACCTTGTAACACAGCTAAGAACTCCTTTTTTGCTGATCTATTTTTGAACTCCTTCAAAATCTTGTCACGGCATGTATTCATTCGAAAGTACTATTAAGCGTTTTTGATCTATCCTTATAGATCTTGATGCTCAATGTTCAAGTAGCTTAATCCAGATTTTCCATTGAAAAACACTTTTCAAATAACCCTGCATGCTTTCCAGAAATTCTACATCATTTCTGATCAACAATATGTTAACAACATATACTCATCAAAAATTCTATAGTGCTCCCACTCACTTCTTTGGAAATACAAGTTTCTCATAAACTTTGTATAAACCCAAAATCTTTGATCATCTCATCAAAGCATACATTCCAACTCCGAGATGCTTACTCCAGTCCTTAGAAGGATTGCTGGAGCTTTTCATACTTGTCAGCATCTTTCAGGATTGACAAAACCTTCTGGTTGTATCACATACAACCTTTCCTCAAGAAAAATATCGAGGAAACAATGTTTTTTACATCCTATCTGCAAGATTTCATAAATAATGCAGTAATTGCTAACATAATTCCAACAGATTCTTAGCATCGCTACGAGTTAGAAAGTCCCATCGTAGTCAACTCCTTGAACTTGTCGGGAAACATCTTAACGACAAGTCGAGCTTTCTTAATGGTGACACTTACCATCATTGTCTGTCTTCCTTTTAAAATCCATCTGCACCCAACAGCCTTACGACCATCAAGTGGTTCTTTCAAAGTTTATACTTTCTTTTATACATGGATCCTCTCTCGGATTTTATGGCCTCGAGCCATTCTTCGGAATCTGGGCCCACCATCACTTCTCCATAGCTCGTAGGTTCATTGTTGTCTAGCAACATGACTTCCAAGACAGGATTACGTACCACTCTGAAGTAGTATGCATCCTTGTCGACCTATGAGGTTTGGTAGTGACTTGATCCGAAGTTTCATGATCATTATCATAAGCTTCCACTTCAATTGGTGTAGGTGCCACAGGAACAACTTCTTGTGCCCTGCTACACACTAGTTGAAGTGACGGTTCAATAACCTCATCAAGTCTCCACCATCCTCCCACTCAATTCTTTCGAAAGAAACTTTTCCTCGAGAAAGGACCCGTTTCTAGAAACAATCACTTTTGCTTCCGGATCTGAAATAGGAGGTATACCCAACTATTTTTGGGTATTCTATGAAGATGCATTTATCCGCTTTGGGTTCGAGCTTATCAGCCTGAAACTTTTTCACATAAGCATTGCAGCCCCAAACTTTTAAGAAACGACAGCTTAGGTTTCTCTAAACCATAGTTCATACGGTGTCGTCTCAACGGAATTGTGTGGTGCCCTATTTAAAGTGAGTGCGGTTGTCTCTAATGCCTAACCCATAAACGATAGTGGTAATTCGATAAGAGACATCATGGTATACACCATATCCAATAGGGTGCAGTTGTGATGTTCGGACACACCGTCACACTATGGTGGTCCAGGCGGTATTAGTTGTGAAACAATTTCCACAATGTCTTAATTGTGTGCCAAACTCGTAACTCAGATATTCATCTCTATGATCATATCATAGACATTTTATCATCTTGTCACGACGATCTTCAACTTCACTCTGAAATTACTTAAACCTTTCAATAATTCAGATTTGTGTTTCATCAAGTAAATATACTCAGCATCTACTCAAATCATCTGTGAAGTAACAACATAACGATATCCACTGCATGCCTCAGCACTCATTGGACTGCACACATCAAAATGTATTACTTCCAACAAGTTGCTTTCTTGTTCCATCTTACTGAAAACGAGGCCTTTCAGTCATCCTGCCCATGTGGTATGATTTGCATGTCTCAAGTGATTCAAAATCAAGTGAGTCCAAACGATCCATCTGCATGGAGTTTCTTCATGCATATCTACCAATAGACATGGTTCGCATGTCTCAATCTTTTCAAAAACGAGTGAGTCCAAAGATCCATCAACATGGAGCTTCTTCATGCGTTTTATACCAACATGACTCAAATGGCAGTGCCACAAGTACGTGGTACTATCATTACTATCTTATATCTTTTGGCATGAACATGTGTATCACTATGATCGAGATTCAATAAACCATTCATTTTAGGTGCAAGACCATTGAAGGTATTATTCAAACAAACAGAGTAACCATTATTCTCCTTAAATGAATAACCGTGTGGCGATAAACATAATCCAATCATGTCTATGCTCAACGCAAACACCAAATAACAATTATTTCGGTTTAACACCAATCCCGATGGTAGAGGGAGCGTGCGATGTTTGATCACATCAACCTTGGAAACACTTCCAACACATATTGTCATCTCACCTTTAGCTAGTCTCCACAGCCTTTTATTTCGAGTTACTAACGCTTAGCAACCGAACCGGTATTTATTACCCTGGTGCTACTAGGAGTACTAGTAAAGTACATAATAATATGACGTATATCCAAAATACTTCTGTCGACCTTGCCAGCCTTCTCATCTACCAAGTATCTAGGGTAGTTCTGCTTCAGTGACCGTTCCCCTCATTATATAAGCACTTAGTCTCGGGTTTGGTTCAACCTTGGGTTTCTTCACTAGAGACGCAACCGATTTGCCGTCTCATGAAGTATCCCTTCTTTCCCTTGCCCTTCTTGGAATTAGTGGTTTAACCATCAACAATTGATGCTCCTACTTGATTTCTACTTTCACGGTGTCAAACATCGCGAGTTGCTCAAGGATCATCATGTCTATCCCTGATATGTTATAGTTCATCACGAAGCTCCAATAGCTTGGTGGCAGTGACTATGGAGAACCATCACTATCTCATTTGGAAGATTAACTCCCACTCGATTCAAGCGATTGCAGTACTCAGACAATCTGAGCACATGCTCAATGATTGAGTTTTTCTCCCTTAGTTTGCAGGCTTAAGAAACTTGTCAGAGGTCTCATACCTCTTGACGTGGGCACTAGTCTGAAATTCCAATTTTAGTCTTTGGAACATCTCATATGTTCTGCGACGTTTCAAAAACGTCTTTGGTGCCACAATTCTAAACCGTTAGTATTACGTACTGAACTATCACGTAGTCATCAAAACGTGTATGTCAGATGTTTCCCAACATCTATAGACGATGCTCGAGGTTCAACACACTGAGTGGTGCATTAAGGACATAACCCTTCTGTGCAGAAATGAGGACAATCCTCAGTTCACGGACCCGGTCCGCATAATTGCTACTGTCAACTCTCAACTAAATTTTCTCTAGGAACATATCTAAAACAGTAGAACCAAAGCATGAGCTACAACATAATTTGCAAAGACCTTTTGACTATGTTCATGATAATTAAGTTCATCTAATCAAATTATTCAATGAACTCCCACTTAGATAGACATCCCTCTAGTCATCTAAGTGATACATGATCCGAGTCAACTAGGTCGTGTCCGATCATCACATGAGACGGACTAGTCATCATCGGTGAACATCTTCATGTTGATCATATCCACTATACGACTCATGTTCGACCTTTTGGTCTTCCCTGTTCCGAGGCCATGTCTGTACATGCTAGGCTCGTCAAGTTAACCTAAGTGTATTGCGTGTGTAAATCTGGCTTACACCCGTTGTATGCGAACGTTAGAACCTATCACACCCGATCATCACGTGGTGCTTCGGAACAACGGACCTTAGCAACGGTGCACAGTTAGGGGGAACACTTTCTTGAAATTATTGCGAGGGATCATCTTATTTATGCTACCATCGTTCTAAGCAAATAAGATGTAAACATGACAAACATCCCATGCAAATCATAAAGTGACATGATATGGCCAATATCATCTTGCACCTTTGATCTCCATCTTCGAGGCGCGGCATGAACACCATCGTCACCGGCATGACACCATGATCTCCATCATCGTGTCTTCATGAAGTTGCCTCGCCAACTATTACTTCTACTACTATGGCTAACGGTTAGCAAAAAGTAAAGTAATTACATGGTGTTTTCATTGACACGCAGGTCATAGATAAATTAAGACAACTCCTATGGCTCCTGCCGGTTGTCATACTCATCGACATGCAAGTCATGATTCCTATTACAAGAACATGATCAATCTCATACATCACATATATCATTCATCACATCCTTTTGGCCATATCACATCACATAGCATACCCTGCAAAAACAAGTTAGACGTCCTCTAATTGTTGTTGCATGTTTTACGTGGCTGCTATGGGTTTCTAGCAAGAACGTTTCTTACCTACGCAAAACCACAACGGTGATATGCCAATTACTATTTACCCTTCATAAGGACCCTTTTCATCGAATCCGATCCGACTAAAGTGGGAGAGACAGACACCCGCCAGCCACCTTATGCATCAAGTGCATGTCAGTCGGTGGAACCAGTCTCACGTAAGTGTACGTGTAAGGTCGGTCCGGGCCGCTTCATCCCACAATGCCGCCGAATCAAGATAAGACTAGTAACGGCAAGCAAATTGAACAAATCATCGCCCACAACTACTTTGTGTTCTACTCGTGCATAGAATCTATGCATAGACCTAGCTCTGATACCACTGTTGGGGATCGTAGCAGAAATTTAAAATTTTCTACGTATCACCAAGATCAATCTATGGAGTAATCTAGCAATGAGGGGAAGGGGAGTGCATCTACATACCTTTGTAGATCGCTAAGCGAAAGCGTTACTAGAATGCGGATGAGGTAGTCGTACTCGTAGCGATTCAGATCGCGGTTGATTCCGATCTAAGCGCCGAACAACGGCGCCTCCGTGTTCAACACACGTGCAACCCGGTGACGTCTCCCATGCCTTGATCCAGCAAGGAGAGAGGGAGAGGCTGGGGAAGAATCCGTCCAGCAGCAGCACGACGGCGTGGTGGTGGTGGAGGAGCGCGGTACTCCAGCAGGGCTTCGCCAAGCACTACGAGAGACGAGGAGGGAGAGAGGTAGGGCTGTGCCTTGGGAGAGAGAGACTCATGTGTTGTGCAGCCCCAAAACCTCCACTATATATAGGGGCAAGGGCAAGGGGAGGCACCCTAGGGTTTCCCCTAGGGGGGCGGCGGCCAAGGCAAATGGGATCTCCCCCTTGGGTGACTTGGCCCCCAAGCCAGGAGGTGGGAACCCTAGATGGGGCGCCCCAAACCCCCTGGTCACGTGGGAATAGGTCAGGGGGGCGCACAGCCCCTTAGTGGGCTGGTTTTCCCCCTTCCCTTGGCCCATGAAGCCCCCCAACACTTGCCGGGGCTCCCGAAACACCTTTCGGTCATGCTGGTCATCACCCGGTACCTCCGAAACACTTCCGGACTCCAAAACCCTTCGTCCAATATATCAATCTTCACCTCCGGACCATTCCAGAACTCCTCCTGACGTCCGGGATCTCATCTGGGACTCCGAACAACATTCGGTAACCGCGTACATACTTTCCCTATACCCTAGCGTCATTGAACCTTAAGTGTGTAGACCCTACGGGCTCGGGAATAATGCAGACATGACCGAGACATCTCTCTGGTCAATAACCAACAGCGGGATATGGATACCCATGTTGGCTCCCACATGTTCCACGATGATCTCATCGGATGAACCACGATGTCAAGGATTCAGTCAATCCCGTATACAATTCCCTTTGTCTACCGATATAGTACTTGCCCGAGATTCGATCGTCGGTATCTCGATACCTTGTTCAATCTCGTTACCAGCAAGTCTGTTTACTCGTTCTGTAACACATCATCCTGTGATCAACTGCTTGGTCACATTGTGCACATTATGATGATGTCCTATCGAGTGGGCCCAGAGATACCTCTCCGTTTACACGGAGTGACAAATCCCAGTCTCGATTCGTGCCAACCCAACAGACACTTTTGGAGATACCCGTAGTGCACCTTTATAGCCACCCAGTTACGTTGTGGCGTTTGGTACACCCAAAGCATTCCTACGGTATCCGGGAGTTGCACAATCTCATGGTCTAAGGAAATGATACTTGACATTAGAAAAGCTTTAGCAGACGAACTATACGATCTTGTGCTAGGCTTAGGATTGGGTCTTGTCCATCACATCATTCTCCTAATGATGTGATACCATTATCAATGACATCCAATGTCCATGGTCAGGAAACCATGACCATCTATTGATCAATGAGCTAGTCAACTAGAGGCTTACTAGGGACATGTTGTGGTCTATGTATTCACACATGTATTACGGTTTCCGGTTAATACAATTATAGCATGAACAATAGACAATTATCATGAACAAGGAAATACAATAATAACCATTTTATTATTGCCTCTAGGGCATATTTCCAACAAACTTGTGATATGGAAGAAATAAAAGCGACGGACTTTATAATAAAGGTCCTTATCACAAGCGGTAATATAAAGTGACTTTCTATTGCACTAAGATTTTTTACATCCAACCATAAAAGTGCATGGCAACCTCTCCTTCCCTCTGCGAAGGGCCTATCTTTTACTTTTTATCTCTTACCCTTATACAAGAGTAATGGTGATCATCGCCTTTCTTTTTTATACTTTTCCTTTGGCAAGCTCTATGTGTTGGAGAGATTCGGATATATATCCACTCGGATGTAGGTTATCATAAAGTATTATTGTTGACATTACCCTTGAAGTAAAATGTTGGGAGGCGAAACTATAAGCCCCTATCTTTCTCGGTGTCCGGTGGAGACTTTGAACCCATAAGTATCGCGTGAGTGTTAGCAATTGTGAAAGATTATATGATAGTTGAGTATGTGGACTTGCTGAAAAGCTCTTTAATTGAATCTTTCCGATGTTATGATAAATTGCAATTGCTCCAATGACTGAGATCATAGTTTGTTAGTTTCCAATAAATTTTCTGATTCATACTTTACTTTGTGAATGAATTGTTACTTTAGCATAAGAAATTATATGATAATATATGTTGTTGTTCTAAAGATGATCATGATGCCCTCATGTCCATATTTTATTTTATCGACACCTCTTTCTCTAAACATGTGGACATACTTATCGATATCGGCATTCGCTTGAGGACAAGCCAGGTCTAAGCTTGGGGGAGTTGATACGTCCATTTTTCACCATGCTTTTATTTTGATATTTATTGCATTATGGGATGTTATTACACATTACATCACAATACTTATGCCTATTCTCTCTTATTTTATAAGGTTTACATGAAGAGGGAGAATGCCGGCAACTAAAATTCTGGACTAGAAAAGGAGCAAATATTAGAGCCTATTCTGCACAACCCAAAAGTCCTGAAACTTCACAGAGCTTATTTTTGGAATATATAAAAAATATTGGGTGAAGAAAGTGCCAGAGGGGGGCCACCAGCCAGCCACAAGGGTGGAAGCGACGCTCTCAATACTTCGATGAGGCGCTCAGTCCAGATCTCCACGCCTTTCACATAGTCGTTGTAGGTGGCATCAGCGCTCTCAAGCAGTTTCTTCTCATCCTGAAGGTCCTTGGCTAGGATCTTCTCGCGAGCCCTGCTGGTCTCAAGGGACTCCTCTAGTGTGCTCAGCTTTAGCTTCAGATCGGCAATGGAGTTGTTGGCTGCGGAGAGTTGCTTGGTCTTGTCAGATATGGTGGTCTGCATCTCCGCCAAGGTATAGATAGTTTTCTCTCTGTCGCTCTTGAGCGTCGCAATCTCCTTTCCATGCTCCTCCAGATCTGCCTCCAGCTTCCCCACCTTGCCGGCCAGCTCGATCTAGGCGGCCTCTGCAGCTTCGGCAGCATTGACGGCTTCCTTCAGCTTGCCGGCATGGTCCAAGACCAGAGCGTCAAGCGTCTTCTTGTGCTCCTGCTCTAGCTCTTGAGTCTGCTGTGTGACAAGCTTCTCAATTTCCTCATCCTTGCCGCGGAGGTTGGCAGCAAGTGCCTCCTCACGAGTGGCAAGGTCCTCTCCATGAGCATCGAGCAGGACACGGTGTTCCCTTAGTTGTGTGTCTTCCTTGGCAGCCTGTTGAGCGGCCTCCTCCTGTGCCTTCTCAACATCGGACTATTTTAGAAGGAGCTCATCCCAACACTGGCTCAGCTGCTCCCGGCCAGTCCTCGGCTCTTGCCAGGCCTCGGCAAACCAGACCTGCATTTGCTCGACACACTTTTGGAGGTCTGCCTCTGCCGCGTTGACAACCGCTGCCTTGGAGTCCAGTTTCTCCTTGCAGGTACGGTGAAGCGCCTGGAGCTTCTGAAAATTGTCACTCATGGCCAGGAGGAGCTGGTCTTCTTTGGATCTGCTGCTACTGACATGCGGCTCATCAACAATCTTAAGCCCGGCAGCGGCAATGGCTTCTTCATCGAAAACCTCTCCCTCTGTTGGCGCTCCAGTGCTTGTCGTCCCCGGGATGTTGACGAACATGTTGTCGCCAACTTTCAGGTACCTGCTTGAGGGAGGGGCTTCAAATGTTGACGGGTAGTCCTCAACAACCGTCTCCCCGGCAACTGAGGGCTCCGGGGCCGATGTAGCACCGGGCGCTCCTGCGGCAGGAATGCTATCAGTACGGTCGCTGGTCCCCTTGCCGGCCTCCTCGGCAGACCCTGTGGCAGTTTTTTCTTGCACATCCTTGGCGGCCTCGTCAGTAGTGACCCTGGCGGCCTCGGTGGCAGCATCCTTGGCGGTCTCCTCGATGACGGCCTCGATGTCCATTTGGTCCGCTAAGGAGGGATCTGAAAGCCAAGGAGGAAAAACGAGATGAAACCAAGGTTGAAGTTCAAAGAAGAAAGAAAAGAGAAAAAGATCATACTGGAAAAATGACAAGTGCCAGGAAGTAGGCGGCTTACCTGTGTTGAGCTATTGGGAGGTGGCTCCCTCCCCGACAACATTTGTTGTCGGTGTAGGACTGCTGACGCCTTTTCTTGCCGGCTCTTCCTCCCCGCGGGAGGGCTCATCAGTGGAAGCCCTTGCCGGGGACCCCTCTCTGGGCGGTGTGGTTGACGGAGGCGGCATGTCGGGGATGGCCCTCGGCGGCTCCTCCTGTTGCTGTTCTTCTCCTGCAAACCTGGCAAGGTTAGCAGTAAAGATATGTACCCCAACGCCCGCCAACGGGAAATGAGTAATGGACTCACGCCCGTGGCTGGGTTGGGGGCTGCATCGCAGGATGGACTCCGGGCTGATTGTGATCATCTCCGGCACACTCAAGGTGCTTGCCGGGGGCTCGTCGCCCGTCGAAGTCTTGGCCTTCTTCGCCATCCTCTGCGCCAATGTTTCTGTGTCACTACGGAGATGGGCCAAGGCAAGATCAAATAAGATGAGATAGCCAAATCAAAGACTCAGGGGATAGAGAAAGCGGCAGGGCACTTACTCGTCTTCTTCTTCTTCTGGCCTCCTCTCCCTCCCCGGGCTAAAAGAGGAGAGGTCAAAGTCAACCTCGGCTATGCTGTCCGTACGAGGGGATGGTGAAGGGGACCTGAAACGCTTGGTTGTGGCAGGAGCGGCAGCCTGATGTGAGCTTGCTCCAGCTGCCGGCGCCGTCACGCGAGCCGCCCCTGTTGCTTTCTTTGCCGCCGCCCTCGTCTGACGCACGGGTTGCTGTTGAGCATCTTGCCGCTCCACGACCTCGCCGGCTGCCCCCTTGTCGGGGACCTCTTTGGACGAGGAAGCCTGCTGGACTAGCTCGCCAGAGATGGCTCGCCGAAGGACGCGCTTTTTCTTTGGAGCATGGGCTCCTCATGCAGCTGCTCCTCGGCTGTATCTTCAGCAGAAGGGCCCCCGGTAACCACGCCACTATGCTCTTCGGCAGGCTCCCCCTGCTCGGCAAAGTCCTCCTCTGCGCTGGCTTCGTCTTCCACGAAGCCAACGCTGCCGGCCTCCTCGGCAAGGGCCGCCTCTTTCGCCCTGCTAGTGATGTATGCCACCTCCTCGTCGATGGTGGGGCGGATGAAATGCATCTCATCTTGAATGGCCTCCTCCGACATGTTGTCAAAGAAATCCTTCACCTGCTTCACGGATGGCTTGGCCCAAGTTTGATCAAGGCCATGGGCGTTGAACGGCGGCATCATGGCAATGATCGAGGTTAGGGCGGTGTTGTTGCACAGAGGGATGACTCCTGCCGGCAACCTGAACTTGCAGTCAACCCTGAACATCTTGTGGCAGAGGGTTGCGTGTTGCATCACCATCAGGTTGTTGTTCAGACCAGGGCACAGCCTCATGATATCTGCTGCATTCCGGTAATCCCAGGCCGGTCTCACTTTGTTATACAGAGGGGCGATGCGGCGGCGGAGGAAGTCGGCGCCAACCATCTCAATTGTGAGCCCGACAGCTTTGAGGCGCTTGATATTGTCGATCGCAATCGTGAGATCCTTGTCTCGAGGGTCGAGGGTGCTCCAACCATTGTTGCGGGCCAGCTTCGTTTGCCAGGGCAGACAGAACGGCTGCGGGTCTTCCTCCGTGATCCAGCACCACCGACCCCGCCACTCATCCCACTTTTCGCGCCAGAGCACGTCGGGGTACGTCTCCTTGTTCCATGCCCTTGGAATCTAGGCGACGCAGCCGGAAAGGGCCTCTCCTGGCTGGATCTGAGGGATGAAGAAGTGGTAGAAGAGGGCTATGTTGGGGACCACTTCGGCAAAGTTCTCGCATAGGTGGGCGAAGGTGGACATACAAGCTACTGCATTCGGTGTGAAATCCAAGAGATGGAAGCCAAATGTGTACATGATGTCGATGAAGAAATCGGAAAATGATGGCAGAGCCCACAGTAGAGATAATCAACAAAGAAGGTGAATTTATCTGGAGTGGGCGTGGCGCAGGAAGCAGGGATGATGCGGGTAGCGGGGTGCCCCTTTGTCGCTCTTCCCCACATGCACAGGTATCGATCCTTCTGCGCATGCGTGTCGAGTGTCGGGGCGAAGACGGTGTTCTTCTTCCACGTCGTCATGAACTCACTCTCCGGCACGTCTTTGTCTTTGCCCGCTTTGGGCGCATCTTTGTCCTTGCCCGCTTTGGGTGCGTCTTTGCCCTTGCCCGCCTTGGGCGCCTCCTTGCTCTTGCTCGCTTTAGGCGCCATAAGAGACTGGAGAGAAGCGGGAGGCCGAGGATGGTGGGAGCGCAGGGGCGGCGGATGGATGAAGCGACTATGTTTCGGGCTCGAGGAGGAAGATGACGATGGTTCCTAGATTGGGATGGGCGAGAGGTAAATGAGCGGCGCCTCTGCGGATTCCTCTTTTTATGGGGAAGGCGTGGGGCTGCCTCTTTACTGTTCAATGAGGAGGTGTTTGCACAGGCGTGCTGTTGTTGTGACCATTCCACACATGTACCCCACGTCGCGCACTCAATGTGGATCATGGCGAAGCGCAACAGATGAGATGATTACAACAGTTAACCCCTGCCACGCGTGCCCGCGCACTGTTTGGGCCTAGCCCAACAACGCCTCGCACCCGCGTGTGTGGCCCAGGCCCGGGGGGTCCTGTCGGTGTGATAAGGTTTGGGCCCTTTCGTACCCCTTACTTGTGCATGGGTAGTTGCAGTCGTACCCGCGGTGAGGCTTGACGGGGACAGCTGGTGGCAAATGCAAGACGACCAAGACGACATCCGAGCCAGTAATCAAAGAACAGAAGACAAGTTGAACCCCTCACAAGATTCTTGCCGGGGTGGTTTGCGAGCCCTGGCCAAGCTTCTTGTCGGGATGGTTTGTGAAGCCTCAGCAAGACCACCACCCTTGAGGTTGAGAGCTCTGACACCATCGACAATGTCAAGACCAAGATCCAGGGGCGTCTGCGTGGTGGCATGGAGATATTTGTGAAGACCAGGAGGCAAAGTCCCCCGCAAGGCTCTTTCCGGGGACGTTTGCAAGGCCCCGGCAAGATCCTTGCCAGGGACATTTGCGAGCCTGCGGCAAGGTTCGCACACATCAAGGTTCCGCCACCCTGCCACCGCTCCAGCACGGCAACTAGCCAGCCAGCCAGGCAATCACCTGCGTGGTGGCATGCAAATCTTCGTGAAGATCCTGCCACCGCTCCAGCGCAGCGGCTAGCCAGTCAGCTTGGCATTGCATGCCTCGTCATCCTGGGTGCGTCTCAAGATGGGGTGAGGCGGCGACGGACGGGACGGGCTCTATTTTCGTCCCTGATAAAGTTAGGGGCACATAACCGGTGCATTTAATGTGTTTGTCCTAAGACGTTAGTGATAAGCATGTACACGGTAGCTACTTTACACCTCCTGTATGCCTGTGCGCCATTGTGGTAGCCCCTTGGTATAAAACGAGGCCCAAGGCGATGCAGGAAGGGACGTTTGGACTTTACGGCCTAGTTGGCATGCGCAGCAGCTAGCCGAAGCTCAAGAACACTAAATATACTAGAAGCGGGACTAGGGTTTTACGCTTCTCAGCGGCCTGAACCTGGGTAAAAAACTCTCGTGTTGATTGTTAGATCTTCTCTTTGCGCACTCCTCTTCCCTGCCAAACCGTAGAAGGGATCCACAGGATCCCATAGGTGTCGTTTCCCCGACAACAAGAAAAGCATGCCTCTCAAAATAATTTTATCTCTCTGATTTAAGCTTTGAGCTCTCGCACATCTCAAAATTCATGCTTCCCTCTACGAAGGGCCTATCTATTTACTTTTATGCAATTTTTATTTTTATTTTGAGTCTCCATCTTCTCTTATGAAGAACCAACTAGAGAACACTATTGTCATACTTGTCATTGGATGTAGCTAATGTGGAGTGTGTTTCATGAATGGATCAATGATTGAGCATAATGGGCTAGGGATAGCTTTCTTTAGCATTGATATTTTGAAAGATATGGTTGCTTGTTAGTATGCTTGAGTATTTATGTCTTCATATCAAATTATAGACTATTGCTTTGAATCATTCAAGTCCAAATGTCCATGCAACAAAAGAAAAAATTATATGATGAATATGATAGGTAGCATTCCACATCAAAAATTATGTTTCTATCATTTACCTACTCGAGGACGAGCAGGAATTAAGCTTGGGGATGCTTGATACATCTCCAACATATCTATAATATTTGATTGGTCCATGCTATTATAGTATCAATCTTGGATGTTTTATATACACTTATAAGCAATTATATATAATTTTTTGGGACTAACCTATTAACTTAGTGCCCAGTGCCAGTTGTTGTTTTTTGCCTGTTTTTGGTTTTTCAGAATATCAGTACCAAACAAAGTCCAAATACCACGAAACTTTTTTGTGATTTTTTTCCGGACATAAGAGACCCTGGATGCTTCGGGGGGGACGAGAAGATGGGGCATTGGCCCACGAGGCACCAGGGCACGCCCTGGTGGCTCGTGGAGTCCATGTAGCTTCGTTTGACCTAACTCCGCCTCTATAAATTCTCTGAAATTGGGAAACCAACAGAGGAGTCCACGAAATACTTTTTTCGCCGCCGCAAGCCTCTGTTATCAAGAGATCCCATCTAGGGACCTTTTACGGCACTCCGTCAGAGGGGGGGTCGATCACGGAGGGCTCTACATCAACCTTGATGCCCTTCCGGTGATGCGTGAGTAGTTTACCACAGACCTACGGTTCCATAGTTAGTAGCTAGATAGCTTTGTCTCTCTATTTGATCTTTAATACAATGTTCTCCTTGATGTTCCTAGAGTTCTATCCGATGTAATCACTCTATGTGGTGTGTTTGTTGGGATCCGTTGAATTATGAGTTTATGCTCAGATTATCCATGAATATTATTTGAGTTTTCTCTGAACTTTTTTATGCATGATTGTTATAACTTCGTATTTCTCTCTGATCTATTGATTTGCTTTGGCCAACTAGATTGATTTATCTTGCAATGGGAGAGGTGCTTTGTGATGGGTTCGATCTTGTGGTGCTCAATCCTAGTGACAGAAGGGGACATGACCTGTATGTATCATTGCTATTAAGGGTAAAAAGATGGAGTTTATTCATGCGCGATTTTACTTTGTCTACATCATGTCATCTTTCTTAAGGCGTTACTTCGTTCTTTATGAACTTAATACTCTAGATGCATGCTGGATAGCAGTCGATGTGTGGAGTAATAGTAGTAGATGCAGAATCATTTCGGTCTACTTGTCTCATACATGATGCCTATATACATGATCATTGTCTTGGACATCGTTATAGTTATTTTCTTTTCTATCAATTTCTTAACAGTAATTTGTTTAACCACCTTGTGCTATTTTCAAGAGAATCATGTGGTGGAAACTATGGCCCCCGGGGTCAGCTTCTATCATATATTAAAAATCGTAAAAATACCTTGCTGCAATTTTACTTTATTTATTTTATTTTGTATTTTGTTTGATCTATCTATCACCATAGAATTTAATCTTGCAATTAACCGTCAAGGGATTGACAACCCTTGTTCGTGTTGGGTGCAAGGATTTGTTATTTTGTGTGCAGGTGTTGTTAACGAGTTGTTGTGTGATTCTCCTACTGGATTGATAACCTTGGTTCCATAACTGAGGGAAATAATTATCTCTACTGTACTACATCATCCCCTCCTCTTCGAGGAAAACTCAACGCAACTCACAAGTAGCAATGCTCACTGGACCGCGGTGAAACGGACTCTTCATTACATTCGTGGTACTATGGATCTTGGCCTCTCACTCAATGCTTCAACGGCCCGACACAAAACGTTCCACCGATTACCGTGTCTACCTTGGACCGTCACTTATCTCCTGGTCGTCCAAGCGGCATCCCACGGTTTCTCGGTCTAGTGTCGAGGCTGAGTATCGCGCAGTGGCTAACGTCGTTGCTGAATGTTCTTGGCTTCGATAGCTTCTCTCCGGGCTCTCTTGTCCTGTTGATAAGGCCACCGTGGTGTATTGCGACAACGTCTCCGTTGTCTACCTCTCTACTAACCCCGTTCATCATCGCCGCACCAAACATATTGAGCTGGATATCCACTTTGTTCGCGGGCAAGTGGCCCTTGGTCATGTTCGAGTTCTTCACGTGCCTACCTCCAGCGGTTTGCGGATATCATGACAAAGGGGTTGCCAACGTCGGTTTTTGAGGAGTTTCGGTCCAGCCTGTGCGTTAACGCCGACGCTTCGACTGAGGATGGGTGTTGAGCGCCCTATGTACACATACATATACATGTACTCTAATCTCGGTCCATCTCATTATGGTTTAGTATTGAACGTGATGATCTCTTTGTACATCTATATATTGGCACTGGATGCCCGTGAATAAACGTGTGTTGCATCCTATTATTTGTCTATAATATTTATCGCATATGAAGCCATACACTTCCCTAGGCAACTAATAGCCTTTTGGGCACACCACTACTAAGCTTTCATGCATCAATGTTACTAGTTAACTAACAAATCAAACAACGAAAATGCTAAAAATCTAACATCAGATTTTTTACATTTTCCAACGAACAGCCAAATTTGACATGCAAAAAATAGATAATTTTGCCATGCTTGTGTGTAAAAAATTATCATGTTCTGGAGTGAAAATTGCCGTGCAGTATGAAAATGTGAGAAAAGTTATCATGTTACAACGAGCAATTGTTATGAATTTAAATTTGATGTCTGACATGTAAGAGGCCTCTCGTCCCTACGTCTCTCCTTCAAGGAAACATGGCTCGGGTTTCTGCCTTCCGGCGGCGGCGCCGCCGATCTGCCACGCCTCATGTGGCCTTAGGGCCATGGGTGCACGTTGGATCCTAACCCTTACTGGCAGGAGGGCTCCGTTTTTAGGTGCTTCTTCAAGTTTTATTAGGCTTTGTGTTCTCCTCGGCAAGATGAGATGGCGACAGCTTCTTGAAGATGAAATAAGGTTCTTCCGCCTAGCCCCCTGTTCCAGTGCTGCGTTTAGCATCTTTGAAGAGCGTGTGGAAGTGTGTCTTCGGCGGATCTCGCAAGATTCTGTCGTTGGTTGTCTTTGGTGGATCTGCTCAGATTCGGTCTTTATTCGTCTTTATTCATGTGTCTTCAGGTTGGTTTCTTCCGATCTAACCTTCTCTTCATCGGCGGTGGTTGCTGTTCTGGTGCGTTGGTCCTATGGGCCCTTAGCATGACGACTTCCCAACTGTCTATTATAATAAGTTGTGTCCGGCTCAGACGAGGGAGGGGTGATGACAGCGGCACGCCTTCAGCTCGTTTCAGTGTTTGTAATCGTCTCTAGGTGATCTATGAGTCTGGATGTAATTTTTATTATTTCTGATGTTTGTTGTACTATTATGATTGAAAATGAATAGATTGAAAATTCTGCCAAAATAAAAAATATAAAAACTGACGTGAGATATTACATTGGTGTCCATCAAACAATCAGTACGAGGTCCAAAGGAGATGTCGTCTCCCTGACTCTTTCTCTCTCCGCCTAACGGCCCATGTGTATCAAATAATTAAGCTTACATCTCGGGCATGACTTGAGCAAATTAGTAGTATCACGTTATGCACAGCTCAAATCCAACTAAAAGAACCAATGCACGCACGTACACAATGCACCGACGCCTGTACACATATAAAATTCCAGGTGTGTTCATCAGAAACGCAACGCTGTGCTTGTTTGGGGGAAAACGGCTACCGGTTTACTCTCTGCAGACACGCAGCCGAAAGGTAGGCTGGAGACAAACATGGCGACTACTACGGATATATTAATCTGCAAATTTATAGTTTTGTATGATCTAAGACCTAACTATACCTTAGCTAGCGCGTGATGAAAGCATTTGATGACTAAATTGACCACACATTGCATATTCATTTTGAGGTCGTGTACTAGTACATGCTATGTACAGTGTATTTAGCATGTGGGGTTTGTTGGGGACCATGTGATCCGAGCAAGCAAAAGGCACTAACCAATCTAGCCAAGCCAGACACTGCAAAGTTTGCATTTCTTAATCAAGCTTTTGATCAATGGAGTATGATACTAGATAGGTATATCAGATAGATGCACCTTGATTGTTCTATAGATAAATGATGCACATTGATTGTTCTATAGATAAATGATGCACCTTGATTGATTGATTGATTGATTGATTGATTGTTAGCTTTAAATTAATTAATGTTGAGTGACAGCTCTTAACTGGCAGATAAATGATGAGCTCCTTTTGATCATGAATGCGAGGTGACACCAAAAATGACCAACCGTCCTGTCCATCTCCCAACCCTTTAAGTCCCAGTCACATGCTGCATAACCACCACTATAGATACTCTAAAATATATACATTTTTTCTTGGATTAATTATTTTCCTTTCTTCATTTTTTCTCTGAATATCTGATGCACAAATACTCCCATCGTTCCATAATATAAGACTTTTTGACACTACTGTAGTGTCAAAGAACGTCTTCAATTATGGGATGGAGGGACTTGATTTCAATACATGATGAAATATGATTTATAGTTATTTCTTTACTTTGAACGGGAGATATGACACAATACTATGCTCTTCCGTATTAGTCTCCCGGCCTTCATGCACAAAATTCATTGCTTGGAATTGTTTGAGACCACCCGTACCTCCTCAGTGATCATCATGTAGGAGTAGTAGTTCAGTTAGAGCATCTCCAATACACGATGTAGATGTACATAAAACTGATTCTTGCATCACGAAGGCACAAAAACGATGCTCCAACAGATGATGTAGATGCAAGTGTTTTTACTCAGATTTTGTCCGTGATGTAAAATAGTGCACCAAGTAATGCAAATTTCCATCGCTTGTGCGGCTCGAGTAAAACGCAGTCGGTCACGCGCTTAGCCCCCACTGTCGCACAGAACATTCCTGCGCCGCACCAGCTCCTCCACCTACCTAGTGCCACCAACGATTTCGCCCGGGAAGTCTGCCACCGCCGCTCGTCCATCCATCCACCGTGATCCCTCCGTCGGACGGACACCGAAGGTCCCACCGCCGTGCCGATTTGGATCCGTCATGACATCGTGTTTTGGCCGATTCGGCTGTTTGTCGGAGCGCCGACGCCCATGATAGCTTTCGCATCTCGTGGCCGACGTACAGAGTAGGATTACTGGCCACCGGAGCTAGTGCAGATAGTCACGCGACTTTTTTTCGAACCGGGCATGACCCCTTTCCATTGCAAAAAAACGGAAATACATTGTTCCGAGAAACAAACAGGAGAAAAGGGAAAGAGGTGCAGTGAGTTCGGGCACTGCCAGGAAACTCAATGCGTTCGCCCGACATCGAAACGAACGCCATGGGGTGAAAACCTGACAACACCATATTTCAACGACAACCTGAAATACTACAGTCTATTACAGCCAAAAGCTCATCACAAGAGCCAAATAGAAAATGGACAGGAGCTGGAAACGACAGCGGCAACTCTGAAAGCAGGCGAGATTGCGAGATCATTCTCCCTCGATCGGTCTCCTCGCCGCCTCGCACATCTTCATCATGCTCATAGTGCTTGACCTGACCATCGCCGCCGCACTGCGCAGCTCCTTGACTCCATCACCTTGCTGAAGACCTGCCCAATATAGCAAAAAGGAGAACACGAAAAACACAATCTCAAACGGTGTCTTAATATGTTTCTTCTCAAAGGTGGCTCGATTTCTAGCCAACCAGATAGCCCAGCAAACGGCCGCCAGGCCAACAGTATAGTATTTCTTCCCATAGGGAAGGAAAGTGTGGCACCAGGAGAAATATTGCCAGTAACTGTTTGGACAGAGGTCCGTCCCTAAAGCCATCCCAACACAACGCCACACCACTTTAGCCACAGGACAAGTGAAAAACAAATGCCGGGATGATTCAGTATTGTCACAAAAGGAGCATTTGGGATCCCCAGGCCATCTCCTCTCCTTCATAACTTGCCTAGTCAAGACAACATCCTGAGATAGCTGCCACAGGAAAATTTTGATTTTGAGGGGGATCTTGGCCTTCCAAATCCATCTGAAGTGACAGCCACTAAGAGGGTTTTCTAGCCATTTGTACATAGATTTGGTAGAAAATCTACCATTACCATTTAGCCCCCAGTATACTTGGTCCCTCCCTACTCCCAGCTGTATACTGTCAATATATTTCCTCATATCCTCCCATTGCATCTGAAGATCAGGGGTAAGCCTTCTTCTAAAGAAGGTGTTGGGAGTCACAGCTTTGACTTTTGCGACAGTGCAGTCCTGCTCAGTGCATATGTCAAACAGCAGGGGATAACAGTCCTGGAATGGTCTAGACCCATTAATAGAGTCTTTCCACACTCTAGTTAGATCTCCTGATTCCGTTTTGATCTTTCTACCAGCCATATACATGCCTTAACTTTAAGAAGGGCTTTCCAGCACGGAGAATCATTGAACCTGGGTTCAACCGTAGCCACAGTTCTTTTTTTCAAATAACGAGCACGAATGATTTTTTGCCAAAGGCCATTTTGGGTCTCGAGTTTCCACCACCATTTGACCATCAAACTAATGTTTTGTTTACGAAGATCTTTAACTCCCAGGCCACCTTTATCTCGAGATCTACATATTCTGCCCCATTTGACCAAATGATACCTCCTTTTCTTGTTACAACCTTGACAAAAGAATTTCCTTCTATGTTTATCAAGTTTTTCAATGAAGGTTTTGCTCATAAGCCACATAGACATATGATATAAGGATATTTGGGTGACAACTGAGTCCAACAAAGTTAGTCTGCCCCCCATGGATGCAGCATTACCGATCCACGCCTCGAATCTTTTAAGGTATTTAGCCACTATGAACTCCCAATCAGAATCTCTAAGTGTGGAATAACTAACAGGCATGCCGAGGTATTTGATGGGGAAGCTACCCACATCATAGTTAAACAACTCAGCATAGTATTTCACCGTGCTCTCATCGCCCCCCACAGTGAAGATCTCACTTTTCTGATAGTTCACTTTAAGACCAGACATAAGCTCGAAGATGTACAGCAGCAACTTCAGGTTTACTGCCTTATCAACATCGTGTTCCAGACAGATAATAGTATCGTCTGCATACTGGAGCACCGCAACTCCATTAGGAATAAGATCCGAAGCCAAACCCACCAGCAAGTTATTATTTTGGGCATTGGAGATCATCTTCGCAAGACAATCAGCAGCTAGATTAAACAGGAAAGGGGAGTGGGGATCCCCTTGTCGAACACCCTTAGCACTCTGGAAATAAGGACCGACCTGATTATTAAGTTTGATACTAACTGTACCATTGAGTAGGATCTGTTTAATTCAGTTGCACCACGTGTCACTAAAACCACGAAGCTTATGACATTCCAACAAAAATTCCCAGTTCACCTTATCGTACGCTTTCTCAAAGTCGAGCTTCAAGACGACCCCCACCCTTTTTTCACATGGGTATAATTCAAAATTTCATGCAGCGACAACACCCCGTGCATAATGCTTCTTCCCTTGATAAAAGCATTTTGGGTCGAGCTAATGAGCTTATCAGCGTACCTCTCCACTCGCCGATCCAAAACTTTAGTAATAAGCTTATATGGACATCTTAGGAGACATATAGGTCTAAATTGTTGGATTTTATCCGCGCCCGAAGACTTGGGCAAAAGGGTGATCACCCCATAGTTAAGACATTGAACATCCAAAGTCCCATTATGAAAGCTCATAAAAAGCCTCACAAGATCATCTTTAACGATATCCCAGCATACCTGATAGAATTCAACAGGAATATTGTCAGGGCCAGGGGCTCTATTATGTGCCATAGAGAACAACGCCTCCTTGATCTCTTCCTCCGTGAACTCACGTCACAAATCAGCATTATCACTAGCATCGAGCTTTTCCTCAACAGACCAAGTGTCAGGATCAAGGTGGAACAGATTACCGGACCCAGGTCCGAACAGATTTTTGTAATACTCCGTGGCATGAGCAATCAGATTGTCAGTGCCCTCGATCTCCGCATCCCCAGCTTTAAGGGAGTGGATTGTGTTCTTCCTCTTTCGGCCATTTGCAATTTTATGATAATAGTCCGTGTTCAGGTCCCCTTTCAAGAGCCAACGTTCATGAGACTGTTGGAGCCAATATATCTCCTCATTCACCAGTATGTCATGAAGCTCAGTACTAACATCAAACTTGATGTTGTATAGCTCAGGGGACAAGGGACCGATAGTCACGCGACTACCATGACCAAGCCGATTGGCCACTGTTTCAATCGGGGTCACCGAAATTAGGGTCAGCGACCAACTAACAGACATCAGGGAGGTGTAGGAGATGCCTTCGTGAGCCGCTCGTCATCGACACGACTACCATGTACACATCCTAAGCAAGCAAGGCCAAGTTGAAAGAATAGAGATCTCGGAATCCCATACCTCCTTCACTTTTCGAAAAACAAAAATCCATCATGCCATCCAATGCATTCTTCTATGCCCCTCGTTATCTCCCCACTAGAACTGGGAAATACTAATATTTGTAATCTCTTTGCATATTCCCTTAGGAATGCTAAACACAGTCATAGCAAAAATAGGTATAGCTTGGGCAACAACTTCCAATAATATTGCCTTACCACCTATAGAAATAATTTTTCCACCCATCCCATCAACCTTTCCTTGATTCTTTCGACTAAGTGCCTGAAGCAATCACTTCTATCACCTCCCACTAAGGCTAGAAGTCCTAGGTACTTATCTGCCAGGGCTTCTGTATTAATGTGTAAGATTTCGCATACCTCTGCCCTAGAAACCACACTAGTATTAGGGCTAAAAAAATTACTAATTTGTCCAAACTCACCAGTTGTCCTGAGCTCTGACTGTAGGTATCCAGGGTCTGCTGTAAGGAAGTTGCATTTAAAACATTTGCATTCATAAGAATCAGAGAACCGTCAGCAAATAAAAGGTGTGATATTGACAGTGCATTTCTACACACTCTAATTTCCTCCATGCCACCAACTTCTTCTTCATACAACAACATATTGGAAAGCCCTTCTGCACGATGAAGGGGCAAATATGGGGAGAGAGGGTCTCCCTGCCGGAATGCTCCTAGATGGGGTAAACACTTCTGTCTCTTGAGAGTTGACTCTAACTTTATATCTGGCAGATGAGACACAAGCCATAATCATATGAATCCATTGCTCATGCCAAAATTTCCATCATACTCTTCAAGAAAATCCATTCAACACCGTCATAGGCCTTATGCATTTCTAACTTAACTGCACACATCCCTGTTTGGCCCACTCTCTTATTCTTTATTTATGAATACACTCATACGCAATCAAGATATTATCAGTTTATGAGTCTACTTGGCACAAAGGCACTCCGGGTGGGGGAAATGATCACTGGCAGGATACCCTTCATTCTTGATGCTAATATTTTTTAGATAATATTATATAATACTCCCTCCGTCCCAAAATTCTTGTCTTACATTTGTCTAGATACGGATGTATCTAACACTAGAACATAACTAGATACATCCGTATTTAGACAAATCTAAGACAAGAATTTTGGGACGGAGGGAATACATTGCATATACTAATGGGCCTATACTGAGTAATTAATTCTGGAGAATCAACCTACGAAATAAGAACCATGGAGGTGTCATTCCACTCAACCAGGATCTGTTGGTTATTGACGGGAAACGGTACCTCCTTGGTGATATGTTCACCTAACACATGAATTTTTTTAAAGAAAATTGCATGGAGCCCATCTGGCCCGGTGTCTTAAGATCACCTATACTGAAAACTGCCATACGAATATGGCGCCATCAGGAGTGCATTCATTTGATCTGTAACCTTCTTCTGAACTTTCTCCATAATAGTCGGGTTCACATGCCGCACCTCCGATCGATGTAAACAGATTATGGAAGTAGTTTTGAATATGTGGACTTAAATTTGTCATATCTGCCAAAACATTACCATCCTCATCTTTTACCTATTTTGTAAGATTTTTCTTTCTTCGTACTGATGCATACGCCTGGAAAAACACCGTATTGTGATCACCAAATTTCAGCCAGTTGAAACGCGGTCTCCGCATGTAATGGATTTCTTCAAGCTCTAATAATAATTGAATCAATTCTGATAGTTCTTTCCTTTTCTCCTCACTTTCATCACTGATAGGTCTGATCATGGTTTTCTCCTATTCCTTTTGTGCTTTTAGTAATTGTTTCTTTGGTTTCTTAAGCACCCTTTGATCCCAGTCATGAAGCATATTGTGCATGCGTTTAATTTATCACATGGACCAAACCCAAGTTTGGGTTTGACCCTATCTTTGCCACACCTCCAACACCTTCTCCGAAAAGGAGCTTTCTTTGAGCCATCGTGCCTCAAATCGCTTAACTCGCTCTCCACTATTTTCTTCTTGAGCATAGTACTCGGTATCCACCAAGAGCAGACTGTGGTCTGAATGGTTGTAGTTCATGTTCTGGAGTGCTGCTTTGGGGTGCATGATTCCCCATGCATCATTTATCAGTCCACGGTCAAGCATCTCTTTAATATGTCCACACTGCCAGGTGAAACGATCACCCAGGTACCCCAAGTCTCTTAATCTGCAATCATCTATTGTTGATTGGAATGCATGTATGTATTGTTGCGGACGTGGATTTCCTCCATCTTTATCACTCAAGAACCGGACTTCATTGAGATACCCTATAAGAGGCCAGGGGTAATTATAATTCTGATGGAGTTGTCTCATAAATTCCAATCTTGTACTTATGTTCCCATTTAAATTCATCATACATACCCGTTAGCATCTAAGAATTATTAGTTTCATCTTCCACTCTTACATCAATGAATGTGGGATCCAATCCCTATCTATGAATCTTTATTTCCTTCTTCCAGAAAAGCACTAGGCCACCCTTTCTCCCTCACTAACACACACCAGCTTCTGATCCATCCTCATTTTTTTCTCAAACACTCTGCCGGATAGCTCTTTAAGTGCATCTCCGACAAGAACACCACATCGGGGTTACATGCTCGCCGAACATCCAACAAAACTCGGACTATCGGGGCATTCCCGAGGCCGCGACAGTTCCATGCTAGTATCCTCATGGCAGTAAAACAACAGAAAAAATTCTCGGTCGATGGCACTGTCGGAGGACAGCAAACCCTAACTTAAATTTGTTAGGGGGCAACGAATTTGGAGAAGGAGCTCCCCCCGAGAAGGGTGAAGAACACAGTCTCAGTACCTCAAAACTTCCATGAACAAGCTGCTGATCCCATCTAAACAGTCAGGGGAGAAGAGTTGATGCTACATCGAGAGATCCTCATCAGCCGTCAAGCTCGTCGTGGAGAGAGAGGCTAACAACGACGCTCCAAAGCCGCCCTGGGACAGCAATGGCGTCGGCCACCACACCGCTGTCAAGAAGGCGGCCGGCACGGACCAGCCGAAACCCTAGTCGCCTTGTGGTTGGCCTTTCATGGGAAAAAAAAGGGGTTTAGGACCTTCCATCCGCTTCTTGCGAATTCCTAATCACCAGGGCTATCTATTTTCACAAGCTTTGATATTTTTTTTTATCCTTCACAAGCTTTGATATTGGTAGGTTTTGGTGTGTGCGATTCGCCGACAAGGTCTAGTTCTTTGGATAGCCTTCCGCGTGGCTGATTTTCTTTTCCAAAAAAAATGGTCCAAAAAATTGCTTCGAAAGGGCCGGAGGGCAAAATTTTCCGAGCCCAGCCCACCATTTCCATAGAGTAGGGATAATAGTGTATTTAGCCCAAAAGGCCTCAAATCCTGCAAGAACTTTATCCAATAAAAAGATCCTGCGAAAATCACCACTGCTCGTCTGTGCTGCCGGTAGGCGCCACGCCACCGTCGCCATGGCCGCCCCCGTCTCCGCTTCCCTCTTGCCTCTCGGGAGGAGCGCACGTGAGTCTCTTACTTTCAGTTAAATCTCTCCTGAACCTTATCCTGCGGCAACCGATATACCGATTTCTCTCTTTTTTACCCCCTTTTATCTGCCTGCTGGTTTCTGAATCTCCAGCTTCTTTCACTGGTCCGCACTACAAGAATAAGAGAAGGATTCCGATGGTGCGGGTCTGCTGTGCTGCCGACGACGACGGTTAGTCTAGTGATGACAGATTGAGAAATCTGAATGCATTTCTTTTTCCTTTATTTTAGTTTATGTATGTTTTGTTTCCAAAGTATTAGTTTATGTTTTGTTTCCCAAGTATTGGACTGTTCAACACAGTTATTTCATCTTTATGTGGGTGAGTTTCTTTAGTCTATTTTTTGTGCAAGAGAACTCTCAGAAGCTCATGAATCGTTGGTTTCAACTCGCATGCTGTAAAAACTCATTAGACGTACGCCACTATGCAATACTTTATGCGCTCTTGTAAACATGAATTTAGGACAAGGAGCAGGCACTAGCTTAAGTAAGACATTACGAGTTTAGGACATCATGCATTCAGCGTTGTTTTGATCGAACATGGAGTTGTGTTTTCCCTGTGCTGATTTACAGAAGTAACAAACTGACCCCCTTTTCCAAAAATATGTGCATGTTATGATTCTGAGAAGAGGAAGTCAACGATTTGGGAGTCAGCGTGGCACTATCGATGCTAAAATTCTACAAAAGTAAGTTCTTGTTTGCAGTTTGTTACCGCTTCATTTCTGGTTGTCTTTTGGACATTTGTGTTACTACCACTATGCAGTCATAGACCATGCTTTTAAGACCGGCTTTTATCTATACATGGCCTGCTCACTGGCTCATGCTTTATGTGAACAGGAGAGATATCACCCTTGCTGCCTTCAAGCTGCCGTTATGTGCCAACATGCAGCGAGTACTCTATGCAGGCGTACAAAAGATATGGTGTTGCGAAGGGTACAATCTTGACAGCATGGCGTCTGTGCCGTTGTAATCCTCTTGGTGCGTGTTCTTTTTTGCTACACATTTCCAGTTCTGCATCATATCATGTTTATGGAACATGAGTGCTTTGTTTTCTGATACAAGCGTAGGTGGACAGGGATATGATCCTCCCAGGTGGTTTGGGGAGGGAGAGTTACCTGAGGAATGATGGCTGGTAATTACTAGAAACACTGCACATGTGCGTGCTAGACTGTGCTCTGCACACAGTTAAATAAGCAATATAAGCAGTGCCTCAGTTGTATTACATCTTTCAGTTTTTCTCTTTTTCAGCTCGCTTGATTTTTATTGTTTATTACGATGGAACTAGATGATTGCACTAGAGACATTTATTTGTTGCTTATCAAGAATTTAACCTAGGTTGTTTAAATGATGATTCACTTGCACGAGCTTCCGCTATCATAGGCCACCATTTTCTAGCTCCGTTCTTCTGCAGACTAGTTTCAAAGGCCCGACTGGCTTTTGCTGTTTTCTTAACTGTGCACAACCTGTCAATATAACATAGTAGATGCATGGAGATCCAAAATTTCCTCCTTCGGAGTCGGATGAAGAATGAGCATTGACATATTCTTGAACATGAAGACAATCTAAAAAAAATCTGAACTACCACGCGAAAAATTGAATGTACAATGTAGTAAAATTATAATGGGGGAGTACAAGAAGGATCCTATTTCATGCACTGTAAGTATCTATGAATTAGAATTTAAATCTTTCTTAGCGGGGGGGGGGGGGGGGGGGGGGGGGGGATGTGCAGCTCACTTCTTACTGTCTTCCATTTCAGCATTTGCCTGGTCTGCGTATCTGATCTCCTGGCTACCATATCCTTGAATACGGTGTTTTGTTGTTTTTTCCTGTTGCAACTTAGTGTATCATATTTGGTAATGCCCCCTTGAAATATTTTGATGGTATACTATATTGATTTGGACACTTGTGACTTGTGCACCCATTCAGCCTAATGTCTGTTTCATTGGCCAAACTTGTTTCTCTTGGGGGGGGGGGGGGGGGGGGGGGGGGATGTGCAGCTCACTTCTTACTGTCTTCCATTTCAGCATTTGCCTGGTCTGCGTATCTGATCTCCTGGCTACCATATCCTTGAATACGGTGTTTTGTTGTTTTTTCCTGTTGCAACTTAGTGTATCATATTTGGTAATGCCCCCTTGAAATATTTTGATGGTATACTATATTGATTTGGACACTTGTGACTTGTGCACCCATTCAGCCTAATGTCTGTTTCATTGGCCAAACTTGTTTCTCTTAGTATTTTTCAGCATTGTTGGCACTAATATTTGATTTCCCATGTTGATCTTTTTTGATCTCCCTCTTTTTTATTTCAGATGTTGGAATGTCTCACAAGATATCATCTCATCGCAACTTCATAAAGGAGGTAACTCGGGAGTGTTAGAGTTATAATATAAGTCATGTACCCCTTTGTATTTATCCCGTTGTATAAGGGGTTTCCTGCATATGTTCCACACCTGTACATGTATGTATATCGGCCTATGGCCTCATGGGAATACAAGTTGCTTATTCCTAACATGGTATTAGAGCTAGGTCAATTTTTTGCACGCTGCAACTCGTGCGATTGATCCATCCCGATCGAAGCAGTCCTGCTCGATCTCCAACCGGCCTCGTGTGATTGATCTCCTGATCGAAGTCTTCCTCGATCTCCTTCTCCTCCCCGTTCCGCTGCAGATAGAAGCGCTCACCACGACCTCCCGTGA